>NC_137811.1:40563102-40620602 GCF_963921795.1 Nannobrachium achirus | reverse complement strand
CTTGTAGATTGGCTATTTCTGGCTAAAGTTCTCAGAATATGGACACTCGGTTTCAAGTGGTTAATATAAAAAAGGAGAAAAAAAGTTTCTATCACACGAAGATTTGGAGGACCCCCTGGGTGTTCCGGACCCCCTGTTGAAGACCCTTGATATACATGGATATGATGATTCACTTGTTATAGAATGAATGAGTGCTATGTATTTTGTGTACGACTGTACGTGCATGGCTGAAGTTCTATACAGGCTACTCAAATTCCCCCATGGCTAGTGATGAAGCTTATCTATCGTATTGCACTGCCGTGTTCCGTTTCTGTCCGTAAGCGAGGGAATGAATAAGTCTATCGAGTTTTTCATGAGCAATAATCATAATACTTTTTTGAATCTCCTTTATTTTCACGCATTGCAGCTGTTGGTACAGTCCATAGCAATCACGCTTCATCAAATACTAACTAACGTTAACACTTAATTGAATCCCAAGTTGTTACAAGATTGTCGGTAAGTTGTAAGATCCTGCTGAATTTGTGTTTCTCTGAAAGGCAAAGTAGAGGAAGGGCTAATTCACTTGTCACTTATCTGTTTGACAGGCCAGACTCCAGGACTGTCAAGAATGGTGTATATCCTGTTAAATATCACACACACACATATACACGCACGCACGCACGCATGCACACACGCACGCACGCACGTACGCACGCGCACACACAGGATGAGGTGATAGATTGATGTCAGGTTCTCTTCCCACACTGATACATCATAATCAGACTGATTGCTAGACTCAAGTCAGAGTGCCAACCTGTGGTTGTTCAGAAGAGGAGAGAGAGAGATAGAGAGGGATCGAGAGGGAGAGAGAAGCGAGCAACAAAGCTTAAAACCTTTACGCATAGGGCAGGTCCCTCATTCATTCTGTCTCTCTCTCTCTCTCTGTTTCCTGTCCAGTTAGTATGTTACACAGTGACACGTAGACACTGTCAACCCAGACGACCCTTTGAGTGCTCAGTACAGTCCAACCATAGATTCATTACATTCGTGGCCAGATGGCACTTGTGGCCTTGAACCTTGCATTCTTTGTACTGCTTTTAACTTGCATTGCTGTACGTAGAGATCAAGTAAGTACTCTGCAGCATTGTAAGTTCTAACTGCATCAATCAATAAAAATAATTTGCCCGACACGTTTTTCAGCAACTGATTACCCAATAATGCAAACTGGTATTAGGCTGAGGTGAACACAATGGAAGAGGGACATAGAGGGGATGCGGAAGGGGACAGAGGAGGGGAGGGGGAGGGAGTGAGGAGAAGAGGTTAAAAGGGAGAAAGAAAGCAAGGTGGAAACAGGGCTGTCTTCTTTCCCAGACTGGTGATAGAGCTATCGGCCCAGAGAGCCCCAGCCATACTGGCAGTGCCCCTGCCTGGGCTTACAGGCTGTCCTCAGGAGGAGTCAGCCAATAAAGATAAGGTTTGACGGAGGAGCCAGCCAATAAAAGATAAGCCCCCGAGGAGCCTAGCCAATAAAAGATAAGACCTGGGGCATGTCTGTGACTTCCTCGCTGATCTTCCTTCAGGAGATACAGAGCTCAGCACTGATATGCCTGGCGTCTCACTGGCATCCCAACAGGGACACAAAGTTATGAGCCGCCACATTAATACAAACACGTGGAAGAGAGACAAGGAGAGAGAGAGAGAGCTGTCATAAATGTACAGTACATGAACATCTCAACGCATGGTTAAAGGACAACTTTGACAAGTGTTTTAACAAGGGTTCATATTTTAGATTGTAACTAGAGAAAAGAAAAGATGAGTGAGAATGTTTTAATTTACTGATTTCTATTGTTTTAGCTATTTTAATGATTTTGATATCAGTGGGTGGGGTTTTGATATCATGCGTACAAGTGGCTAAATATGTCTTTTTAGACACAAGCCTATTCCCAAGATGCACCGCAATACTTCATGGGCAGATGTGACTTATGGGGGCTAGTAGTGTTACTGTAAAGAAATCGCCGGGCGTATTGTGTCTAAAAATACATATTTAGCCACTTGTACGCATGACCCCATGCACCCACTGAAATCAAAATCCCTAAAATGGCTAAAACAATAGAAAGAAGTAAATGAGCAAACACCCATCTTTTCTTTTCACTAATTACAATCTAAAATATGAACATTTGTTGTAAAAAAAAAAAAAAAGTTGTCCTTTAAGGAAGGAGTTCATCTGGGCTTACTCTGGCTTGGTAGACGTCAGTGTCATGGGATCCAATTGACAGTTATTGATTAGAGCTGCCTGTCTCGCCATCACTTGCACTCTCTCTCTGCTCTGCTCTTCAATCTCCTATCTGGAATCTCCGACATTTGTACCCTTGTGTTACCTTCCCTGCAAGCCAAATGACGTCTTGATGACGTTATGATAACGTCCTCCGGTGACTCCGGTGACGTTCAGAACTAGGCCAGATCACAGCCCATATGGGGATGATCTTGACGTCATTACCAGGACGTCATATGGACTATAGGATTATTGTTATTGTTTGTAATGTTAGTTGAAATATGAGCATGTAAGGTTATATTCTGGGACATATCTGACTAGTTATGATATTTATCTGGCCTCGATCGGACCCTCTCTGATTAATCCAGGGCGTCCGTTTTCGTGGGCAGGATTTGTGTTGGTTGAAATAAGGTGATATTCTAGGCCAGATCTGACTAGTCATGGTTTGACTTGATCTGGCCCCAATCGAGACGTCACTGATTGGTCCAGGTCCTGACCGTGCTTGCTGGGTTAAGACGCGAGTCGCCTTTGAACGCAACCTCTGAATGTTATACGAGCGGATCACAGGAACGGTCTGAAAGATATCGGGCCACTTCAAGTTGAAAAGCTATGTTTTCAATTTGTGCGACCCTTTATTAATTTAGGTCGGTCCAGGGTCTCTATAGCCATGCTGATCTGCTTCAGCCTTCAGGCCATTTTGTAGCAAGCATTTTCTTATGTATTTGATGTAAAGATGACGTATGGTTGACATATGGTTACAAGTTACAATGAACACTGTCTGAATGAAGATCCAAAGCCAGAGAGGAAGTGTCACTCATGCACTCTGTCTTTCCTTAGTCTTATTCCGCACGCACGCACGCACGCACGCACGCACGCACACACACACACACACACACACACACACACACACACACTCATTCACATCCCTCCATCCTCCACTGCTAACAGCACCCAAGGCTAGCCCCCTGTTCCTTAGTTGCTAATGACAGACAGCTGAAGGCACACTCCTGGGGCGCCAATCAAATTTGCAGGCCTGTAATTGGATTACGGCGGGCAAGGGGGAGGGCTTTTATCTATCCCTCTCCCTCTCTCCCACCATTTCTCTTCTCTTCTCTTCTCTTCTCTCTCTCTCTCTCTCTCCTCTCTTGTTTGTGCACAAGTCTACGGGTGAGTGATGGACAAAAGAGCGAGCTGTCAACGTCAGATTCAGGCTCAGAGTGGATGTGCCTGTGTGTGTGTGTGTGTGTGTGTGTGTGTGTGTGTGTGTGTGTGTGTGTGTGTGTGTGTGTGCGCGCGCGCGTGCGTGCGTTGTATGTGACTGTGTTTATTTGTGTGTTTGCTTGTGTACTGCTTGTTGTCAGGGAAGTAGTTAATCCCAATGGCTGTTTTTGTATTGAGACGGCCCACTACAGTACACTGTGTATGTGCGACTGTGCGTGTGTGTGTGTGTGTGTGTGTGTGCGTGCGTGCGTGCGTGCGTGTGTGTGTGCGTGTGTGTGTGTGTGTGCGCGTGTGTGTTTGTGCCACTGCCAGGGTATGGTGCGGCAGGCAAAGAGCGAAATATCACTTAGCTCATTGCCTCATCTCTGCTGCTTTTCACTGAGGTTCAACACCAGGCAGACACAAAGGGCTGCGTCTCCGTCCCCGCTGTCCCCTGGCCAAGTCACTGGCAGTGAAAGAGAAGATGACATATCACAGATACAATAGAGCTAACAGCAATCGTGGGGGCTCTGTTGACTGAAGATGTCTATTTTAAAGAAGAAAGTGGGATGGGCACTCTCCACAATGTTATTAGTTTCTTGGACAGTGCACTGTAAAGTCCTGTGTTGAATTAACTCTGAGAGTGTATGAATTGAAACAAGTGGAACCCTTAATGGGTCTTAAAATGTTCTCAGAGTTAAATTCACACTGAGGGTTTTACTGTGTGGGGCAGCAGTGAGAGGCAGGAAAACCACAGGAGCTAGACAGCACCTCTAAAGGCCTCTACACACAACCTTGCATATCAGCGATGCAATTATTCTTAGGGAATTGCAACATTTCAGTCAAAATGTGTCAAAATAATCAATACTAGTATGAAGTGATTTGAAATGTCCTTTTTTAATATATAATATATATTATATGTTATTATATGCCTTTGTGCCTTTATTGATAGTCTGTGGAGATGGACAGGAAACAGGGCAATAGCGATTGGGAGAGACATAAAGATCATCGGGAATGGGACTCGAACCTGTGACACGCTGTCAGGGCAGGCTACATTAGAGCCTAAGAGGATCGGGCTGAAGGTAAGGTGAAATTGCTTTTTTAATAAAGTACACCATCAAACAGAAATGTAAATTGGTTAAATAAACAAAATCTTCTGTCAAAATGTGTGGGAGGGCTTAGTGTGGAAACATGGTAGGGAACTGAAATATTGTCTTTCAGCCACTGAATGCTTTTATAACTTCACATAGCAGACTTGGGATCAGTGCTACACAAACAGACTACATCATGCATCCCACACATGAATGACATACAATATAGCCTACAAACAAACACGCGCACACACTCCTATATTTTCATGTAATTATTTAATGAATGATAACCATCAGCCCATCAGTTGTGAAGGGCCACAGGGATCCAGTTTAATGTAATGACTAGATCAACTCACCACCACTAGTCTGCAGACACAGCCTGAGGCAACGCAGGAGCTGGTTCATCATCACTATACCTCTGTGTTCTATGACAGAGGACATTACTGCTGACGTCTATTAAACACACACACGCAAGGACAGATGTTCAGGTGACAGAGAGACAAAATCCAGGCAAGCAGGTGGGAGGTGTGTGTGTGTGTGTGTGTGTGTGTGTGTGTGTGTGTGTGTGCAGTAGCGGTTCGTAAGTATATTGCGCCCTGTGCCAGGTAGTATAGCGCCGCCCTATCGTAAAAATCGGATATTTGCGGGCAAATTATGCATTTTTTTAAGTTAAAATCGGTTTGGTTCTACACGGCGGCAGAACCATTTTGGGCTTAATATAATAGGGTTTATGATCTGACTGTCTTACCTTTGTGCTGGTCAGGAAAAATGGTTGTTTCACAGTCACGCACAGTGAGACAAGAGTTCCTATATCCTGGCTGATATAGAGCCTGAGGTCTATGTTTTCAAGAACAAAATAATCCTCTCCATGTGATGTTTCAGGGCAAGCAACTATATTATAGTTTATAGTGTGTGTGTGTGTGTGTGTGTGCGCTCGCCAGGGGTGTTGTTGCCTGGATTATTCATGAAGTAGTCTGGGATCACTTCACTTTACGAGGTTTGATCCGGTCGGGAGCGGAAACCACTTTACGTCATGTTGTAGTCCTAGACGGACTACACTTTGGCCGGAACTATCAACCGGATTCAGTTTTAACCCAAAATATTCCCCTGCACCCAAGGACATATAGTTTTAGGGCCTACCTAATAAACACCTTGATGCGGCGTAGTTTTGCTTTCGAAAAATTCGTTTGGTATGTGATCTTTTAGTCCAACTCATAGCGACTGGCAAGACTACACTAGGCTTCTCGAGCATTTTAATAGTGATTGGGGAAACAAACGAGGGGAACTAAATCAAAGCGACGCCGCTTCTTCTAGTGGTTTCCGCGCTTTAGGCGGAAACCAAACGGTCTGTTGTGAACGAACACCAGGCTTTCTCCCGAGAAAGACTGGTAGGCAAGGTTATTCATGAAGCTTTCCCGGAAGAGAAAGATCCCATGATTGGCCGCTAGTTGCGCTGTTTTCCCCCCGCGAGGTACCAAAAAGATTTGTTCTCCAGTGGACCCCATTCATTTTCCTCTTTGATTTTCTAACCTTAATAAACATCGTCATAAATACTTTATGGTTCCTGTCGCTAGTGAAAAACTGCCTTTCAATTACAATGATACCGGTATGCGTTTTGTGCAAATATGGTCCCATTTATGTTAAAATTGATAATAAAGTTGCGGGGGGCGTGGCCAACTAAACTGATACCAGCCGGCTGTGTTCTTCTTCGTGTGCTGTATTTCGGGAGGCTCCGACCACATTCTCCCATGTATCCCTGCGGTTGCATTCGTAGCCAATAGCATTCCTTATGATTCCTGGGGTACCATTCAAACAATGATGGCGACACCCATACAAGGGACAAAAAAGCGTAATTTTCTCTGCATAGAAACCAATGGCTTTGCATCATCCATATTTGTTTTACAGTATATCGTGCGTGCATGCGTGCGTGCGTGTGTGTGTGTGTGCATGTACGTACACACGTGTATATACTGTATGTGTATAAAGTGCACCCAGCTTTTTCATGGATACACAGTATACACACATGCAAACATTGAAAACACTATTGTGTGCTTGTGATTTCTTTGAGGCAGTGAGTGAATGGAATACATAACCACCCTAAGGACTATAAACCATGTGACCTCTAGACCTATACTGCACATATAAACAGCTGCTACCTTTAAACACGTTTTAAATCTACTATTTAAAATCATTTTGAGAAAGAAATGCCGCTATTTGTCCCAAAGCAACTGCAAAAGATTGCTGCTATTTGTTTCAAATAGCTTTATAACCTGTATATCGTCGTTGTCGGGTGGAAACCTTGTATGTCCAAAACCGTTTGTTTTGTATTCATCATTTTTAAAATGATTTACTAGTAGTGCGAGTTTTTGTGCGAGGCGTTGTGTGCTTGTAGATCGGCTGTTTTCACTACTTTTGTGCGATGGCCTTGTATGATGAAGCAGGGCTTTACTTAGCAAAACAATTTACAAATTTGAAACTTGGAGATACGAGGTTTCTGCTCGACAGTGACGATATATAGGCCTAACGACAAAATGTAACATAGCTGTGTTTAAACAATGCTGTACCCCCTATATATACCAGGGCAGGAATTTCATGGAGGCCATGGCCTTGTGCCCTTCAAACCAATGGCATAACCTGAGGCCACAGTGGCCTTAATGCCCCAGCTGACTGTACCACTTTCTTCTCTTTCTCTTTCTTGTCAATATGTAGACAGTAGACACCAGTGTCTCTTTCTTGTCATGTAGACACCAGTGTCTTTTGTTGAGATTCCGAAATCCTAACTCCCCCGAGTCCCCATCTTTAAACCAATCCAGTGACTTTGATTGGTGCAGGGCTGAGCATGGATCAGATTGTAAATACCATCATTTATCTATTTGACTGCAGATTAGGTTATCATCCCTAACCCTTAAATTCAACAAATTCTTTCAATGGACTAAAACCTTGTTTTATTTGATGGCCTTCCATCCCTGGCATTTGGCCTTTGTGCCCTCAAAAAATGGACAACAACAAAGGCCAAGTGGCCTTCCAGGCCTGGCATATACGTTCCCTTTTTTCAACAGTTTTTTATTATATTCTTTAACACTTGCCTTGGCAATGTAAACGTGTTTTCTCATGCCAATAAAGCTCCTTTGAACTGAGTGAAGAACTGAGCTATTGACCACAGCGTTTGCGTGCATGTTTCATAATTCACTCTTCCTTTTGCTTGCCGTGACTGACAGCAGGCACACTTGTCACCCATCATGCTGTCAGCGTTGGTGCCTGCACCCCCCCTCCCCCCCTCCCCTCTGGTTCTGAGACGCTCCATGGGAACGTTCAGGAATAGCCCGGCCCTATCAGCGTGTTCACACGGGACCCTGTCACCTTCCTCAGCTGACACCCGTGAGCAGACACAGCGAGGTAGCCATATACAAGAGAAGAGTGCCATGGTGTGAAACAGCCCCGCTAACCACTGTCACATTCATCTTAACGCCGTACGTAATGCCAGATGTAATTGCAAAGCTTTTTCCCCACCCCCCCACCCCCAATGAGATGCCCGCCAGTCCACGCACGAGAAACACGCACCACTTACAAAATGATTGATTGCTGTAGTTTCTTTGGGAGTTTCAAGAGATTCCTGAAGAGGTGAGATATCAGTTCTGTGCTTTGCTTTCAACAAATCTAAATAATTGCTATCTCATGAATATTAGGATGGGGTATATAACATACTGTCCAAGACTGTAAGACGGTGTGTGTGTGTACGTGCGTGCGTGCGTGCGTGCGTGCGTGCGTGCGTGTGTGTGTGTGTGAGAGAGAGAGAGAGAGAAGGATGTGCTAGGAGGACTATAGGCCTGCATGAAGGAAAGAGGGAACGTGTTTGCAGCATTGTGCATGCGTGCGTGCGTGCGTGCGTGCGTGCGTGCGTGCGTGTGAACAGCCGACTGCAGACAGGTCGTCTGGACGGTAGTGAGAAGTGCCAGAGCTTGGGTGCAGAGTGCCTGTCCCTCAGCCATGCAGGTTCTGAGACACACTCAAGACAAGTTAATCCTGCAGTCCTGGCTTTATCTGGCCTCACCACGGCTCCACAACTCCCTCTCTCTTCCCTCCGTCTCTATCTTTCACTCCATCACTGTCCCTCACTCACACTTTCCTCTCCATCTTCATCATTGCATCTGTGATGTATTGTGTACTTAGCATTGCTCATTCTACCCTCCTTTCTTCGGATTATAGCACCCTCGTTTTTTAAACATTCCACACCTTTTTCGACACGTTGACATGTCAAATAATCTTTTTGACACTGCGTATTGTTTCAACACACAATTGTTTAATGCACTATGAATGTATAATAATACTATTATGTACATAAATATTTTCAAGCGTGCCTTCTGTAGAAGGCATTGTGCACATTAAAGGTATTTCCATGAATAGGGTTTAAGTAGTTAAGCTTTGGTTTTGTGCTGCTCTTTGACATTGTGTACACACTGTGTCCTGAATGGTCTCTGTGCTGTGTGCACACTGCACAGTACAGTAGATGGGACCCTCCATAAGTCCTAATGTTGTTTTAAATCAAGTGAGTCTGATAACCTAAATACTTTATAATGTACCTGATTTAAAATAGTTAATGTTGAAACTTTTATTGGCTTTTTTTCTTTTTCGGGATGTGACACCGAGCATAAATTCAGCATGAGTGACCTCATCCGGTTCATTTAGTCACTTTCCACCACTTGCTTTAGAGACACAGAAAGCATGAGAGAAAATGTGTCAGAATGTACAGAACTGTGTTACTTGCTGATACGTCTCTGCACCACGGTGGCCTAAGACAAATTCCTGTACATTTCCGTACAAGTACAGTAGGCTACATGAGCTCAATGAATGGAGTGATTCTGACTCTGCGGTCCAGTGGTTTTACACTTTCTCAGCCCTCTTGGCTTGTAGGTTAAACCCTGAACTTTATTTTCCTCCATTGGTTAGGATCAGCCGCTTGACCCTTGTGAACTTTCACGCCTCACACTATAGAGGTATCATCAGTCTCCTGTTTGAGACTCTGGAGTTTTTGCTGCTGCCACGGAAAATAAAAATACATCTACATGTATATAGGCTACACAGCTGTTGGAGTTTACATTTTTGAATTTTCTCACTGTGCGTTTCATGAGCCTCTGAACGAGAGCTCTGGGCCTGGAAAGTGGACACAACAGCATTTTATAATTTGAGAAATACATGACAAGTAAAGGAGTACTGCAATGGCTTTTGAACCTTTTCTGCCCAAGACACTACACCAGTGGTCAAGTCAAAATGTCAAGGCACACCTGTATTCATGGGGAAAATAGCCGATCTACAAGTTCACAATGCATTGCATCACGGTTTTAAAATAAATGGGAAAAGGGTGCCACTGCCATGTCATCTATGGCCTGTCATGATTTGAGGCATTTTGTTCCAAAACTCTCCAACCCTCTAATAGAGATACTGTGTACTGATTCGTGTGATTTCTGGACAACATCTGTTGGAGTACTGCCCAAAAAAGTGTTTTGCACAAACCCGCCTCCTGGTGGCACTGTAACATGCCCATGTTAAAAAATGGGGGCAGAATTCTGCTCTGGTAAGTAGGGAGTATGCGTCTTTCGCTGCCATCTTGCCAACGGTGCCGGAGATTAGCTGTCCACAGACGGAAGGACACGCACGTGGACGGAAGGACACACGGACGGACAGACGGACAGGGCGGAGACACAAATTATGTTCATGTATTTCCTTTCCTTATGGGGGGTGCGTCAGCTAGGTCGGGAGATAACAGGGGGTGCACGGCCAAAACAGTGGGAACCTCTGTTTTACCCTGTTCTGTAAAATGTTTTGTTTCTTCATACAGTATCTAAATGGTAAGTTAGAAAATGCACAATTGGACCAGCAATAAGGGTCAGAGTAAAATAAACACTATGGATTTTGACCAGGGACGTGCTGGCCATTGGGAAAAGCGGAACAACAACCGAACGGCCGGTTCATTCCCGGCCGGTCCAGGCCGGCCATTAGGACAAAAATAAAAATAAGATGACGGCCTTCGTTCCATTTTGGGGGCTGGGCGGCCAACAAAGTAAATCGTCACTGTCGGGCAGAAACCTCGTATCTTCAAGTTTCAAATTTGTAATTTTTTTTGCAAAGCAAAGCCCTGCTTCATCATACAAGGCCGTCGCACAAAAGTAGTGAAATCAGCAGATCTACAAGCACACAACGCCTCGCGGTGCGAGGCATTGTGTGCTTGTAGATCGGCTGTTTTCACTAGTTTAAATCATTTTTAAAATGATAAATACAAAACAAACGCTTTTGGACATACAACTAGTTTCCACCCGACAACGACGAAATATAACTCATGTAATTGGCCCTCACTTGTCATGATCTGAAATGGCAAAGTAGCAGCAGCGCTATAGAGAGAGATCTCTCTCTATAGCGCACAATGAGGGCCTCTAGCTCCAACTCTTTTTCCCGGGCTGAATCAGGGGCCCAGCATGTCCCTGATTTTGACTGTGTACCAATGTGAGTTTTTCTCCTCCAGCAGTGCAAGGATGAAGGATGGCAGCATTAGTGGCAAGGTCCTCGTGTCTGCTGGGGCTCTTCCAAAGATAGGTCACGTGACCCGGTGACCTATCCTTCTGCGCAGAGCCGTGTCTGTCAGCGCAGGACGGTATGGATGCCATGTGCAGCCGCAGAGCCTCTCACACCATCTCAGCGTTGGATGCCTGAGGATTAAAGGGTATGCTGAGTGGCAGATCTGTTTTGTTTCTCTAATACGCTAAGTACCTGCGAGCAGGGTATGTGCCTAGTGTGTATGCGTGCGGCCGTGCGTGCGGTTGTGCGTGCATGCAGGCATGTGTTTGCAGGAATTATGTGCATGGAGAAACTGGGGGCAGTTCTCCATTCTGAAACATCTCCATTCTGAAACATCTCCATTCCGAAACATCCCCATTCCGAAACCAGGTTAGCATTCACCAGCGTCAGCAGGTTAGCATTCACCAGTGTCGGCAGTTTAGCATTTCACCGGGTTAGCATTCACCAGCGTTAGTTTTACTGAGGTTATAGGGTTAGGGTTAAGTTTAGGTTTAGGTGGTCAGAATAGCGATGTTTCGGAGTGCCGATGGGCAGAGTGTGGGCGGAGTGTGCGTGCATACCTGCAGGTGTGTGTGAGTCTGTGTGAGTGTGTGTACGTGTCGGCTGTGCTGTTAGTGTATTTGTGGGTGTTAGAGAAAGCGTGCGTGTTTGTGTGTGTGTGGGTAGGTATGTGTGAGTGTGGCGGTATATGTGTGCATACGTGCGTATGTGCGCATGTGCACACACGCGCGCGCACATGTGCGTGTGTGTGTGTGTGTGTGTGTGTGTGTGTGTGTGTGTGTGTGTGTGTGTGTGTGTGTGTGTGTGCGTGCACGCTTGTAATTTCAAATGTGGGTTTGAATGTTTAAGTACCTGAGAATTTGCTCTCAGTAATAAATACAGCATGGATTAAGTGCATGTAAACACGTCTGCAGTACCAGAATGTGGAACGCACCTCTGCGGAGTTATGGAGGAGTTTAGGGAGATTGAATGAGTTCATACCTAACAAATATCTGTCTTACTGATCTGAGAGAGCTAATGATAAAAGTAACACAGGACCACTCACAGTTTATACCTGACAACATCACATGTTAGAGTCTACGTTCTCTGGCTTTATGACTCTGGGAAAGTAGTTTGTTTTCCCATACATGAACTAAACCTGTCCATTGAGTTCAATACGACTGAGTGCTGCTGCTGTGGCTGTGGCAGGCTGCACCTTGTTGAAGGTTGTGTTGTGGAATTGTGGTGCAAAAGGAGGATTCTCTACATTGCTCTGTTAGACAGAAAAGCCCTAAAATATATTTTGCAACACAGATTATATTTCAACAAATCAGGGGCGTCAATTGGGTGACAGGGGTATGCAGCTGCCATACCCTGGGTCCAGGGGGAAACATAAAAGTTACCTTTAAATATAAATCCATGAATGTCTCTTTGTCTATCTGTTCTGGTTATTATGTTGTTAAAATACAGTAAAATAACTACAAATGCAAAATTTTACAAAATGGTCACTTTAACAAGGTATTATAATTATATTCTCCACACTTGTATTCTCCACATCTTGACAAAATGGTACAGGTACAATTCATTATTGTTAATTGTGGGCATGTTTACTAAAATGCCAAGTTTAGCTGTACTTGAACAACAGGCTGCCATAGCCAGCCCAAGAAACCGTAGAACGGGGGAAAAATGTAATGTACTTCTTAAAATAAATGTATCATGCCTGTTGCTAAGGTATGGCAAATATGACTGGTGTCAAGACACCAGTCATAACAGCCACATGCTGAAACAGTGCCCAAATTTGGAGATGACTGACATCACTGATACGTCTGGGTTCTCCAACATTACCTCTACGTACATTCAATCCCTCATATACTGTACACACCCCATAACCCAAACTGCACATAATTCTGAGCACATATGTTCGAACGGGCAAGGACTAGTTGATCGGAGTCCATCATGGCTCTATACTAGGACCCCTCCTTTTTTTGCTCAACCCTAAATATCTTCGCAGATCATAGCCAATCCAGCTATTTTTGCCGAATGTTCACCCCAAGATAGGGACGCTGGGGTTCAAGTGGTTACTCAATTTTCAAGAAGTTATAAACAAAATGACCTTTCATTGATCTTACTTTATGTTACTAAACTGTATGAGTGAATTGATGCCAGTTGGGTCCCTTAAGTTCAGACAAGTGTTTTTGTCTACTTGTGTGCTTTACCATCAGATAACCTATCCCTGGAAGAATTTATGTTTTTAAATAATCATTTGTCAGTTTAGTTTGTGCTATTTAGAGGTTACTTTGCGTTGCAAACACCTTAGAGAAAATGGATTATTCAGATAGATGATAGCTGTATCCTTCGTGTATTTGCAGCTGCACATGTGTTACTCCCACAGCGTTTCCTTGGTTCCAGTGTCATCCTCATATGTCTCTCCCTCGGGCCATCCTGAAACTCATACCCATTCATGCCATTTACTGTGTCAAGGTGCAAAGTGGCTTGCCATTCTTGCCCAAATCCCTCCAAAGCTCCCTCCCTCTTTACCAGCCGTGGCACATGGAGAGGCAGGCCAGTCCCCACAGGTGCTGCTGGGAGAAGATGACAGGCTCTCTTCACCGGGGCTTAGCTCCTCTTGTGTGGCGTTGAGGCTCTGAGCTTGAGAATTCCCTGGGGGCCGTGGTTGCTGTTCCACCATCAACAACACACAGGTACTGATGTGCTTTTGACCTCGCTGTCGAGATGAATGGCAAAAATCGCACATAATTTTCTGTTGTAGATGGAACGGCAGTGTTTTGGGCTCTTTGAAGTGTGCGTAGCATCCGCTGCCAGCAGCCCTCTCCAAGTGTCTTACTACCTCATCTGTTAACACCCCAGTGACACGTATTCATCCACTTAGGAGGTGTGGACACCAAGGTATAACCAGAGAGATCAAAGGTAAGATCATGGCATTCAATGGTTTAAGTCATAGCTTGTTTATGACCGCAGCGAACAGAGGTGCTCTTGTACTCACAGCCATGTCCTGTAACGCCGAAGCGTCACCCCCACTACACAGGAAAACATAATTTCTATGGAAATCTGATTCCACAACATATCCATAATATGTCCTAGTAAAAGTTCAAATAAGTAAGTACTGTACCTTCTTCAAATAGCAATTGTCTCCTTTTAGAATGAATCGTTTCATCACTTCATGCTGTCAGTGTTGGTGACTGCATTTTTTCATCTTGGGGCAGTGGGTACAGTGCAGTACAGTACAGTACAGTACAGTACAGTACAGTACAGTACAGTACAGTACAGAGAAACTGGCTCATCAGAAAGTCGCTGGGTCAAATCTGTGGGAAGTCATGGAATATCTATGTGAGGAAAGTGAATGAGTCACACAGTGCCCTTCAATCAATACTGCTGGTATGCCCTTGAGCAAAGTCTATAATCCCCAACTTTCCCAATAGCAACACCCTGATTATGAATCTATCAATCCAGTCTTTATACAGGACCTGCACAACCATCTCAGTGAGCCATAGTCTCAGTCGGCAGCCGGTGTGTGTTCCAATTTAAGTCGGCTAACATCGAAACAAACTAATTTCAATGGCTATAGACGGTCTATATATAGACGCTTAAAAAACTGTGAATCAACGTCTAATCTAAGCCTAGCCGTGTAAGAAAATCTGAAATGATAGTATCTATCTACTGTAGGCCACAAAGCAGCTCACCTGGACGACTTCAACACTTTATATTTAGTGTTGAGTGCCTTGCTGTTGAAGGTGGGGAGTACATTGCTCATTCATTTCCCCTGCACTGAAACTGGTATCTGTCCGCCATTCTTCGTGTTAATCACTTGGGGAAATTATAACACTTAAAATAACTTTATAGCTGTGGTTTTTGGTCCAGACTGGCCTCAGATGGATGTCTGGGCACGGGGCGTATTAGCTGGTGGTCTCAAAAGAGGAAGTTACCATCTCCTTGTTCGCCTGCTATAGCTGACACAGTCATAACAGCGAGACATAATTAACAGCATCCTACTTCCCATGGCATGAATGAGTGAAAGTGTGAGAAGTTGTACGCGTTGTTGTTTGCCGGTTTTTAACAGCACTGGGTGGTAGCATTTGACGACTGCTGTTTTCCTTAGGAAGGGAAAGTGCTCTGTGTCAATACCATGCCGTGAGCTGTTGGCAGTTCCCACTTGGGAGCTTTTGTCCTGAACGTGACAGTTTCTCATTCATCTAGACCCAGGCTAGACAGTCGAGATCCACAGGACTGGGTCAACCCTGCCCGTAACAGGAAGGTTTTGACGATGGACATCCTGTCCCGACAGCCAAAGACATGGACCTTTTTAGGTCCATATAAAGCAGATAAACATGAAAGTAGAAATGCAAACAGGTTACTCCGGGAATTGAACTGAGAGCACTCTCTTTATACTGATGGATAGTACAAGATTGCAAGATCTTTGCTTTCCGATTTCAATCCCGATTTCAGAGATTCCTAAACCAACGATTACCAATATTTTCACAGATACTTTTGCTTTAAAAAAGTGTGAAATCTTTAAATAATTTTGAAATACTTTGATTTGATTAAGGTTTTGATTTGAGAACATTCATTTATAAGAAAACCAATAAAAATAACTTAAATGTGAGCCACGTGGACCATAGGCCAAATCTGCTGTTTACTTGGCACGAGGCAGCTTGATACAAGTACATCCTCTAGACATGCTGGCAGGGAGCAATGTCCAACCATTGATGCTGAGAGCCAATCAGGGAGGCATTGGGTACCAGTTCTACAGTCTTTGGTATGACTCAGCCCGGGATTGAACAGGGCACTGCACTCCCTCGGATTGTCTGCGACGTGCGTGACGAATTTGAAGTCAGTCGGTCGAACATTTCTCGAGATACGTGAATTACAGACGTACATACGTTCCGAAACTCCTTGCATTTATTGTAAGATATCAGCCAGCCATATTGGGCTCTATATACAGTAGGCCTCAGCGTAGGAGAGTGAACTGGGTCATGCTCCAGTCTCTGCAGCAGCCACTGTATCTGTCAACGGACATGTGTCCTGTCAGTCTCCTGAAGTATGTCACTGACCTACTCACTCACTGTATGTACAGTAAGTCACATGTTTACTACACACTGACTACACAGTAGACATCAGCAAAATGCAAAGAAATTTAGCCATAATGCCACGCTGCTCCATGTGGACTAGGCTGCTTTCATTGTGTCTGCTTTGCGTCTCTGTTTTATCGTTAAAGTGTGTGAGCGGACCTGAATACCATATCCATATCTGAGTTTATACTTTGTGTTTTGTTTATGTTGTGGTTATGTCTGTGTTAGCGTTGTATGTGTCAGAGCTGTGTATCGCTGTTGATGGATGAAAATCTTATATCTTCAACGAGTAGGCTACGTGGGCCTATTTAAAAAATGACAGACAAGCAATTTTGAAACTTTACATTGAGGTTTTTGAGGGCCCGGAAACAAATGCAGTGAAACTCACTGACGTAAGGTTGTGTCAGCTTTCAATTCATGTAAGAAAAGGAAAACTAACCACCTAAAATGTATTTTGGATGTTTTATTTTCTATGAGAGCAGCAATAAGTCTCTGTGTGTGGTAGGGGGTATCAAGCGATGTATGGAATGCTAACAGACTGCTTCTCTTTATTAGTCTCTGGCACCGCTCTTATCTGCCTCTACTCAAGTTTACTTCACAGCAGGATGCTCAACCTAACTCAGAACACAGTCGAGGGCCAATCAGAACTCTCTGACTGCTAAGTGGGCCTATCAAAACTGAACAAAGGGTTAGGGTTAGTGAAAAATTAGCCAGTAACCTCAGAGTTGCAGTCTGTAATATGTTCAAAAGAATGTACTCTGATAAGTTTCAGATAGACATAACACACACATGCCATGTCTTGTGATGTCTTATCTTAAAGGACCATACCAGTGGTCTGGTACGTTGATTATATGATTTTGTTTGATTCTCGAGGAGGCCATTGTATTCATTTCAATAAGGCATGAAAATCAACTTGCAGAGACTTTTGTCAAAGTAATGTATTGCATTTTAATGCATTATAAAGAGCTTTTATTTGTAATTAATCCCTGGAGGAAAGTTGGATTCATGCCTCATGGAGGCCTTTATGGATTGATGCTCTACTTCGTCTTCCGAAAGCAATGTTGCTATCTAGGGGTGCAACAATGAATCAAACTAATCAATTTAAGAAATTATTTAAAAAAAAGTATATATATCGATAACCGATTTGAATAAAAATATAATCACTTGCTTATTGTAAATCGCTCTGGATTAAGAGCGTCTGCTAAATGGCTAAATTGTAAATTGTAAATTGGAAGAAGACTATGACTATGACATTCAGGAGAAAATAGCAGATCTACAAGCACAGATAAAAAATACATCAACCCGACTTTTATAGGCTAATATAAGAGCAAAATGGCAGCCGTGGGAATCTGATTAACAGCACAGATTGTGTGGAACAATCTTTGAAGTAACCAATATTGGACAAATGGACATTCATTTACCTCGTCCCTTTGAGAAAAGCTATTGTTTTCTTTTCTGGACTCAGCGCCTCTCAATCGCTGGAGAGAGCCGTTGATGTTGATGACATCATCACCCAGAGCCGGCTGTAATCTGGGCTTGCTGTGGGCGGATGGCGGCGCTGCGTGCTGTGTGCTGTACTGTGTGTCAGACTGGGAGCCACAAGGCTCTGGCACTGCTAGGCTGCAGCACTGTTTATGGAGCCAGGCTGGAGATTAGCATGACTGCTGTGCGCTCTCTGTCTCTCTCTCTCTCTCTCTCTCTCTCTCTCTCTGTCTCTCTGTCTCTGTCTCGCTCTCTCTCTCTCTCTCTCTCTCTCTCTGTCTCTGTCTCTGTCTCTGTCTCGCTCTCTCTCTCTCTCTCTCTCTCTCTCTCTCTCTCTCTCTCTCTGTCTCTCTGTCTCTCTGTCTCTCTCTCTCTCTCTCTCTCTCTGTCTCTCTCTCTCTCTCTGTCTCTCTCTCTCTCTCTCTCTCTCTCTCTCGTTCACTCTGTCTTTGATTTTCCACTACTTTTGTTTTATATTTCTTCCTTTAAATTCTCTCCTCTCCACCTCTCAGCCTACTCTCCATGCACGCTGGTTCAATTGTACCCCTCCTCTTTTTTCAGGGGGTCCCCTTATCATAGAGCTGGAGGCTGGAGACTGGAGCAAAGCCACTATCTACAGTTGGGGGGGGGGGGTAGGAGTGTGTGTGTGTGTGTGTGTGTGTGTGTGTGTGTGTGTGTGTGTGGGTGTGTGTGTGTGTGTGTGTGTGTGTGCTCGCACGCGCGTGCGTGCACGGAGGGATAGAGACATTGAAGTGGCAGCGGTTGACTTGAAAAGGCGCACAACCGCAGATACGGCTGTCGCCAGTGCTGTCATTCTTTGGAAACTCCAACGCAGCGCGGCCTCAGCGGTGTGGGAGTGCACTGTAATGTTATCACAACATGTGGACTATATTGGCTAATGCTGCTGAAACATGTGCACCATGATTAGGGGCCAAAACACAAGCCCACCATCGCATGGGTCAAACATGTTTGGAATAGGGTTAATGTAGATACAGAGTACACATGTCTGTATATGTTTGTGTGTTGTTTATGAGTGTGTGTGTGTGTGTGTGTGTGTGTGTGTGTGTGTGTGTGTGTGTGTGTGTGTGTGTGTGTGTGTGTGTGTGTGTGTGTGTGTGTGTGTGTGTGTGTGTGTGTGTGTGTGTGTGATAAGAAGTGGGGTGATGGCGCCATGTTGATCCTCCTTTCAGCAGAACTAGGTTCCCATACCATCAACATCCTTTTTATGACTGTGTGTGTGTGTGTGTGTGTGTGTGTGTGTGTGTGTGTGTGTGTGTGTGTGTGTGTGTGTGTGTGTGTGTGTGTGTGTGTGTGTGTGTGTGTGTGTGTGTGTGTCGCGCGCACACGCGTGTGTGTAGAAGCCATCATAATAAGTACTTAGTAAGTTATGCTAAGTGACTCAGTAACTTGGTAACTTCTTTAAGCCTGTCATGACTTATACTTAAAGTTATGCACGGGGAAAACTGCTCTAAAAGCTCACAGGACGTTAGCTTGCCATATTCTTGGATCTCACGCACCCCTGTCAGCCATGTCTGGGAAACTATTTGTTTATATTTGTATTAACTGCCGCCTGAAATGCCAGCTAGTAAGACAATAATAATACACATTAAACAATAAGCAAAACATATATACTCACACTAACAGCTTATACGCACTGCCAGCGAGCGAGCGAGCGTTCCTACAGCGATGCGATGCCGCGTAAAACACTGTCCTCATATGGAGTGTCGGCCATTGCGTTGCGACACAGCCTGAACCAATAAAATAAACGAATAATAATAATCATAAAATGTGTTTGGGGGCGGGACATGGCTGCGAAACCTCGCTCAAATAGAGACTATAGAATATAGGAGAGGTGGGCGGTTGTCGCTCGCGGTACGTCAGGACGGTCTCATTGAAGCAAATGTATTTTAATGAGATTTCATCGCGTTGCTGGCAGTGTGGGTGGGCTGTTACACTTGGTTTATGCTGAAATAAAACATTTCACCAATTTCATGTTTCGTATATGCACGCAGTTCTTCTTCTTTCGTGTATCATCGTCCTTCATAATTGGTTGGCAACATTTTATTTCTCAAGAATTTTTGTTACTTATATGGGAGGCCATGAGGTGGCTGTCGTCTTCTCCCTCTTGCTGACGTCAGCCTAGGCAGGGTTTGACCCTCTCACCTTCCGCATGAAGGGCATATGCACTAACACACCAACGTCGCGCCCCCCCCCCTTTAAAAGCATACGTATGGCGTGCACACTCACACACATGCGCATCCACGTGTATGCTTTTAAAATGATGTGCTCGTCTGTCTGCATGTGCAGTGTTTGTGTGACTGCAGAGGGGAACATTCAGATACTATTGTTAGTGAAATTGAATCTGTGTGTGGTATTGGCTTGGGGTGGTGGTGGTGGGGTTGGTACAGTATGGTGGGGGGTGGGGGGGTTCATTGTGCTGAGCTTGGGTCTTCAGCAACCTCTTTGTCCATTAATGCTCCATTAGCCAAATTAGAGGCCTAATTGGGGAGGCGTGGAGAGCTCTGTACTTCTTAAAGGGAGAGAGAGAACGTGTACGGTACGTGTGTGCGTGTGTGTCTGCGTGCGTGCGTGCGTGCGTGCGCGTGCGTGCGTGCGTGCGTGCGTGTGTGTGTGTGTGTGTGTGTGTGTGTGTGTGTGTGTCTTTGTTTCATGTGTCTCATGTGCATGGACATTTGAAATGGTAAATGATGAATTTATATAGAGCCTTTATCAAAGGCACGTATTGTGTATTACATTCACCCATTCACTCACACATTCACACACCGATGGTGGAGGAAACCATGCAAGGCACCAACCTTCTCATCGGGAGCAATTAGGGGTTCAGTGTCTTGCTCAGGGACACTTCGACACTAACACCTTTTTAAAGGTGTGTCCCATTTTAGTAGTGGCGGGCTGTTATCAACAGGGGCTGTGGATGGGTAAAGGTGCAATGTTAGATGGGAAATGTGCACCGTGGCTGAAGATTGACAGGCTGAGAGCCTGGGAGCTACACCTTTGATGACAGTTGCTGATGATAATGGATGTGCCAACTGCATGCCTTAAAGGGGCGGTTGTTGCCAATTTGATTAGCGGGTTATTAGTTAATTAGCTAGCTGCTTACTATTCTGTAGCCCTCCAGGCCTGATGAAGAGGTAGACTGGAGATGAACAGAGGGGTCTTAAAGGCAATGCTCTGTGCGTGTCTGCGTGCGTGATGTTTTAGTGATAAGTGATATAAGCAATATTCTTAGACTGAATACACATTTTGATTTGGCAAAATTTGGCAATTTATGCATTTTTCGGCATGTTTTGTGTATGTTTTATATACTGTGTGTGTGTGTGTGTGTGTGTGTGTGTGTGTGTGTGTGTGTGTGTGTGTGTGTGTGTGTGTGCGTGCCCGTGTGTACAGTATGTGTGGGGCTGTGTTTGTCTCAATGAATGGAATACACAGAACCACAATAGAAACCAGCCCCTAGAGCTTTTTATGTTATCCTTTTAGAAATTATTGTAAAATCGTACCACTGTACTATTTGCAAACTGTTAAGAAAGTTTTCAATCAATCGAAATGTGTGTGTGTGCGTGCGTGCGTACATGCAAGAGAAACCTCGCGTGTCCACCTGTCGGTGTGCATGCCTTCATGCATTTACTAAATTTCCCACTTGGGATAATAAAGGTATCTATCTATTTGCCCATTTGAGTGTGTGTGTGTGTGTGTGTGTGTGTGTGTGTGTGTGTGTGTGTGTGTGTGTGTGTGTGTGTGTGTGTGTGTGTGTGTGTGTGTGTTTGTGTGTGTGTGTGTGTGTGTGTGTATATAATGTGTGAAGAGCGGCAGGGAAAGTCTGGATCTGTGTGAAATTCCCCAGACCTGACCTCTTTGTTGAAAGTGTGCTAAAGTAGCTGGCAGAAATGGCCTCTCCTTGATAAGCTGTAAATGACTGAAAGCTAGCTTAACCTAATCCCCACTTGTAGGGGCCCCTGCTGGTTGCTCTAGCAACCTAATAGGCTGTGTTTCCCGAGATCTCTACACCTCTGCACTTATCGAACCCTCGTATATCACGGGCTCTCCGATCCTCGGCCTGTCAGCCACTGCACAGTGGCTCTGCTCCATCTGAGTACCGATGGCCTATAGATAAAACCCTGTAATAACTTCATAACTGTTATGCAACTGTTTGTAAGATAACAGGGTGCTTCATGTGCTGGCTTTTCCTCTCCATTTCGCTCACTGGACCTCTCCGTCGTATGGCTTCTTGCCAGACTCATTTCTGTGCATCCTTCTTGAGCCTGTTTGTGTGTGTGTGCGACTGTGCGTGTTATGGTTGCATGTGTCTTTATGGGGGCCTTATGTGTGTGTGGAGTATTCATATGACCAGTGGTGTAAAGTAACCAAGTACATTTTCCATAAGTACTGTACTTAAGTACAATTTTGAGGACGCATTGTGAGCTTGTAGATCTGCTATTTTCAAAAGATTTTTATCCACCTGTTTCCGCAAGACTTTACTGTAGCATTATCTGCGGATCTGCGGGACGCTTCCGGTTAACAGCCTACATAAGCTCACGTCGTGTCGCAGATGCTACCGTTGTAAGCTTGTAGATCACACTCGGCTGCGACGCCGGAAATGCCGCTCGCCTTCTGCGCAATGCACGATGGGATGTTGGAAAGTTGTGGATACGTATGAACTTCAAATGGGACATTCTGCATAATGAGTACTTTTACTGTTGGTACTTTAAGTACATTTTGATACCAATACTTTTGTACTTTTACTCAAGTCCATTTTGAATTCCAGACTTTTACTTGTAACAGAGTTACATTGCAGTACTGATACTTTTACTTCAGGAAAGAATTTGAGAACTTCTTCCACCAATGCCTCTAACATTCCCAAATCAACTCTTGGTGGGTTCCATAATGGGATAAAAAAGGATAGTCCCTCAAACACTGTCTTCATTTCAGAAATGTATTTATTGAGGAACTACTTTTTTCTCTTGAGTACTAAAGTGTCTTCCACACACGGGATAGGAATAGCCGTTTTAGGGCTTGCAAGGCTGCACGTCTGCGGCAGAAGTCGAGTCGTCTCACAGTTCCCTCTGATGTTTGCTCCTGCTTATTGAGAAAACAGTGGAGCATCCAGGTATTGTGCTGGGTGTAGGATCAGGCCAGAGCTGAGGAAAGGAGAAATGGATGGTGGGAGGATATTTTTGCTCCTATAAACACGTCTGTGTCTGTACCAGCAAAATGTCAGCCATAATGTGGGATTATACTGTCTATTATTGAGCATTTTATGAAGTAAAATAACTAACAAATTGTTATACTTTGTATGAGCAAGGCTGGGCAACGTCATTTGTACAGAGCTTTTTAAATGCAAAGGCACTCAAAAGCATGAAAGGCATTTCGGAGAAAATACAATAAAAAACTGTAAAAAACGTAATAATTATAAAATATGTAAAAGTTAAAATATATTGTTCTTCTTTCCCTAATCAGCCAAGATGTCTGAGGGATCGTATTGTGTAAGTCAGACATTTAATAAATGTATAGAACGGACATTTTCACTCATAACAACACTGTGCTTCTACTGTATATCAAACAGAATGTGATGCATTTGTTCTAGATGCTTTGGTTATCATAATGTTACCCCAGAAAAGTAGAAGACGGTGAACATGGAAGTGGGGTGTCTATGTCCTCTCTATTCTTTTATACATCTATTATGTAAGAGCATTTCTCCTTCATGTTAAGCCATCACATTCACATGTGGAAATTACCATGATGTCATTGTAGGTTTTGTGTTTCCAAAACATGTTCCCAGAGCATATTTGGGGTCCCAGGTCCTGGTGTTTCCCAAACTCCTCTGAACAAAGCTTCCCAGTAACAAAATGTTCTAGTTCTCCACTGACACTCTTTTTTTCCATAAATTAAATATAGGGTATTTATTTCGCTTGTTTGTTAAAAGAAAAATTGCTAGAGTGTTTGTTCTGTTGTCTCCCCGTCTATTTTTTTTCAGGGGGGTTGCTAATTTCATCCAGTCATGAGAGAGAGAGTACACATTTATCAGCTTATATTGTATATACTGGGCCTGCTACTACTGGGAACTGGGAACGATGCAAGTGTGTTATCAGTTATAGGCCTACTATAGGAAGAAAGGAACACCAAAATAAAGTGTGCTCATAAAGACTAAAGAGAATATAGGGCTTTTGTGTGTCCCAAATTAAAGGTGCAGTATTTTGCTAATGTAAGTGTTGAATAGCTCTATATTCTGATAGTAATCATTGCTATAGAGTGTTTGTTCAGTAGGTCTCTCCTGCACTTTAGATAATACATTTTCAGGTCTGGATACACATTTTATCCAATCAGGATAGAGAACTCACACAGCTGGGATACAGGATAAATAAGTGAAATTGGAAGTGACAACAAAAAGAATATCCTACAATAAATATGCTAAATGTCTGTCTGTCTGTCTGTCTGTCTGTCTGTCTGTCTGTCTGTCTGTCTGTGCTATGTAGTTCATGTATCTCGAGAACCGTCCATCCAATGGACTTCAAATTTGGCGCGCACGTCACTGACTACTCGAGGGAGTGCCGTGTCCGGCATCAAATCGGTCGGATAGGTCATTGTCGAGAACCTCCAATCAGACCAAGAAGTCCATATAGGATATAGGTATATATGGAGATCCGGTTGTCCAGAACCATGGATCCAAACGATATGCCTATGGGGTGGGTGACGTGACGTAACGTTTTCGCTGTCCTCGGTGTCAAACATGTATAAATAAAAAATATATTTGTCAAAAACCTTCTGAATATTGTGCAGGACATTAAGCTTTATGTGAACTTACTCAGATTAAAACATTTCATTCCTCATTTCTTCAGAATCTTCAACCAAACATGGCAAAACTCATATGGTGTGACTGTCCTGACCTTGTTTCTCAAAGTGGGAACTTGAATAAAACTAAGAAAAAGAATTGCTAAAAATCATTTGAAAATGAATTTAGGCTAAAATAAATGTCTATTTTGAGCCTATATCTTTTCAAAGTCAAAGCATAATGTTTTCAGTCATTTCTGATCAAAAACATTTTGTCCCCCAACCCAAAATCATTTGGTGTGACACTAGTTTGGAAAAATTAAACAGGCAATTATTTGGACACCTATTGGCTAGAGAGGTCCTTCTTCTGTAAGGCTATTCAGCACTCCCAGCACAACTGCAAGACAGGTGTCTGAGGTGAGTTATGATTTTAACATTTTCATGAAATGCCATCTTGTTGAAACGTTGACAAACTCACCATTCTGGATGTCTTTTGGTGTGACACCTTTTCTTTAAAAAAAGCTTAAGTTATTTGAAGTTTTGGTCATATTTCCATGTAGATCTAGGTTGCTTTGTTATAGCTAGCATGCTGTTAGCATGCTAATGTGTACATAGTAGCCTCAAGGTAAACCTAAATGGAGAAAACAGTAATATGGTGTGACACTTAATCATATGGTGTGACATGTCTGCTTGTCACACCATATGACTTGACTGTCACACCATATGATTTATACTGTATTTAACTACAGATATAACAACAAATAACAAAGTTCCATGTTTCTTTTGTACATTTAAACATTTGTTTTAAACATTTTTACATAAAATGTAATTTAGCTTCATTCAGTGATACTTCAAATTCATCAGACAGAGCAGAAACCCCTTCACAGAAACCTTAACATATTGTTTCAATCTAAACAATATTTTCTCTTTGTCTTAAACTATACATTCCATTTTCTTTTGTCAGCTGGAAAATGACAAGTGCTGAGAGAACGAGAAAGTACAGGGAGAAACTAAACAATGACCCAGCAAGGAGAGAGGAGCCAAAGGGGCGAGACTGCATTTTCTACGAAGAGCAGGAGGTTGTCTGTGGCATAGCAGAACCGCAACAAGGCAGCCGGTTTGCTACCCTCACCAAATACGACTGGCTGATGTACAATACAGTCTAAATGTATAATCTAATCTGATCTAATACTTTTGTACTTTGACTCACTGGACTGGACAGTGGACAGTGTTAAGGTAGGACCCGAGACAAAACTAGCGAAAATAGCTGATCTACAAGCTCTCAACACGTTGTGCTGCGAGAGCTTGTAGATCAGCTATTTTCAGAGTTGCGCAACCCAGCACTCTTTAGCTAGTGGAGATGTGGTGTAATGTCATGATTCCTAATTACATTTGTTCAACACAAAATGCTGTGTTCAAGTTCAGGAGACTTCGGAAAAAAGCAATTTACCTGAATGCTGAGTTCTGTTTCCACTAATTGGTGTTAATAAAATGTTGCCTTCAATGCCTTGGCTCCAAGTGTGGCTATGCGCCTTATTGTCCCTTTAGGATCCTTCTGCCGTGGGCCGGCAGAAGACTTAGGTGTGCGTAGCATTCCTGTGCACATCCTCATCATCCATCTACTACTACAATTCTTTCTTATCCCATGTTAAAGCCCTACAATAATATCCTGTTCAGAAATATTAAGGCCATGTTATCCTGGGTAATTGTTTAATCAATCAGTAAAGTTCAGTACTCACTAATAGGTAGGTTAAAACACAGTTTGCTTTGACACATGGAAGATATGATCATACGGTGTGACACTAAATCATTTGGTGTGACATTCCAAATAGTGAGAAATCATACCTTTATTAATGATTAAACCAAAAAAATGTTTATGGATTACATAGAGAATATTATCAGGAAGAGTCACAAATATTTGTGTAATTTTAGAGAAAGTTTTGACAGAATACATTTAAAATATGTTGTAAGATCATGAACATGGGCCTCACACAGAGTGTCGATTATGAAAAAAATATACAGATATAATTAATTTTCAAAAAACTATAGTGGATCACTGGTTAGTTATGATAAAGGACTTTGATAAAGTGAGTAACTTAAGAAAGATGTACTCCATTTTCATTTTATGAACAATTATTTTCATGTCACACCATATGACGATTTTAGGCACAAGTACAACAAACTGCTGAATAAAGTCTGATTCCAATAAAATATCTAAAAACAAAATGTATTTCCATAAGGTTGAGAGTGAGTAGAACAAAAGTAAATAACTTTTATGCCTGCAATTTAAAGTTTTTTTAAAAACACATTTTTTGGGGCGTCACGTCACTGACCCTATACTGATGACATCAAGGAACTCCATAATATGAGCATAAAAGGGATACGTATTGCATTAATGGTTGGGGCATACATTTCATAATCAACAATTTACAAGAACAGAAATTAAAAAATAAGTTAGATGTATACACAAAAGAAAGTAAAGTGTCAAGAATCATAAATGGCGCAAACAAACAGTATATAACCAGTGATATGTCCTATATGCGTCCATGAGTGGTCCATGCAATTGCATCCCCTCACATGTTGGGACTGGTGCTGATTAATCAATATTGTTCATGGCTGTCTACGTCTCATTCCCTCGCTCTCTTGGGAGGCAGGGGGACACACGACAATCAATTATCACATTATATCGATGTGGCAATGTGCACATGCAATATATGCTACTACTGATGACATCATCAGCTTGTAATTGTATTTCACCCCGTCAGCTAATAATGAAAATAATCATTATCATATATTATGATCATAGCGACAGACCAACATTGCCATTCTGACCTGCCGAGGAAAACAAGAAAAACCCAACCTAGGACAATTTCAAGTCCCTACAGCTCTTTAGTAAATAATAGAAAATACATTTACAGGTCAGGATAGCGTGATTATGGATCCAACTGGGAAAGATGGATGGAAACGGCATAGAGCGCTCGCTTTCACAGTTATTGTCCACGACACTGCAAGCGGCGCGAAGGCCAGCGGACCTTGGTCCTGCTCTTCGCCCCCGAGCGCCGCAGGCGCGAGTGGCCGCGAAGAGCGGGCCAGGGCCGCGCGGCCGGCGGAGCGCCGCGCGAGTTACGAAGCCGTGGTGAATGCAATCGTTATATTTATGCCCAGGCCGTAAGGCCTGGGCAAGCGCACGATAAACGCCATGATAATTGGGTACCGTGCACCTCGCGCGGTCCAAGTGACTACAACGGAGCGCTCCCTACGTCCGGTTCAGCCAATCACAAGCTTCAAAAATGAGTCCGGGCGTGGTTATCCATCTTTCCCAGTTGGATCTATAATCACGCGTCAGGATACCAATGTTATCCAATCAGAAGAGAGAATTCATGCATCATACAGCATAAACAAGTGAAATTGGAAGTGACGAAACCCAAAGATTTGCAGACAAAATTGGAATTGGAACACTCTCTCCCGACTGGATAAAACAGGTAAACCTGAAAATAAATGTTCAGTTTACTAGAGGGCTGACGAGATAAAGGAGAGCAACAATCTACAGCCATTATTACAATAGGAAGATTGTAGAGATTGAACATTTTAACAAAAACATATAACTTACGCCTCCTTCAAATTGATTGTTTCCGGAGTTATTTTTTTATCCCATCAAACCTTTTCTTTCTAACACGGCCTGCTCCACCGTGGTTTGCCCTTGACTGAAACGCTGTCCCCTGGAAACCTTGCAGATTTCTGGGAGAACCACAGCCTCGTTGTGTAACTGGGTTAACTCGCCTCTAATTTGTAGGCAATAGAAGTTGTCCTGGATAAGGGCACATAGATATGGTCCAGTAAATGTCTTTAAACGGAGCACGGAGGGGTGGGGGGGTTGGGGCACAGACAGGGGTGTCGCACCAAATTCTGGGCCCTGGGTACAAGGATTCACTGCGGGCCCCCCATGAATGTTCTTCATAGGGGGAGGGGGTTTAACCCATTTAGACTGGGAACGCATTATTTTGTACTTTAACTGTTGAAAAATAGTAGATATACAAGCTCACAGCACGGTACGAGTGCTGCGCTGCGAGCTTGTAGATCTGCTATTTTTCAAATCGTGAAAATTTGTGCAAGTCTTTGAATATTTCAAATCCTTCTAAGGTTTTTTGAAAAACCTATGTTTCTATGTCAGTGATGCTCAAACCTTTTCATGTGAAGGACCCCCAAAATTACATGTATTTGGCCGCGGACCCCCATCTCAAAACATTTATTTCCAGGGACCCACCAGAAGCAAGATTTGAGTTAAAAAGACTTAAAAAGACATATTCAAAGATGTGCACGCATTTTCACGACTTTTCAAAAATAGCAGATCTACAAGCTCGCTGTGAGCTTGTATATCTGCTATTTTTCAATAGCTAAAATATAAAATAATGAAGGCCCCTCCACCTTGGGCCCTAGTAACTCAGTCCCACTTTTCCCACACTTGTGACGCCCCTGGAGGCACAGAGGCCTCTCCACTTCAATCCTGGTAAACGGGGACAAACAGGATTAGCTCAAAGCTAGCAGGGTTGTGGAGAGAGAGGGCCAGTGGGGTGGGAGTTTGCCTTGAGACTTTCAACAGCTTCGCCATCATGGGGACAGGAGGTTGCCAAAGAGCAGCGAAAGCACGGTCAACTCTAACCTACTGGTTCAGTATTCAATGCACAGGGCAGTCGTGAACTCTCATATTGGCGGATGGGGACAGGAAGATGAATTCCCCTGGTGCAGTCCGTACAGAGCTGAATGGACATTGAAGATACTGCAGAAGTTGTGGTTTGCCAGCCAAGGAGTGTGTGTGCAAAGTGTGGCATGGATAGGGGCAACGGTGATGTGGTGTCTGAGATATGGTGTCTGCAAAAAGCAACCTCATGGTGGCGCTAGTAGAGGGGCATGTGAGAAATCAGGGGTTGAGGTTGTGGTTTGGCAGCCAAGGAGTGTGTGTGCAAAGTTTGGATCGGGGCAATGGTGACGGAGATGTGAGTAGGGGAAAAGTGTGACGTGACATAACTGACTGACAGACAGACAGACAGACAGACAGACTGACAGCCGGTGGAGGTTATGATAGTAACTGCGACCTGACGGTCGCAATAAGAAGCTAAATGCAATTTAGTGCATTAGTTGTCTCAGTCAGAACCACAGGAATGTTTCATATATTTCTTGACAATTTGAAATTAAACAAAATGCTTTTTGGAAACATGTATAAAAAGTGACAGTTGTTACTGTTACTGTTCCTACTAGATTCTTAAGGTTCAAACAAGGCTAGACAGAAAGTCATTTGCTTCCATTTCTCTCTGCCAGGACACATACATCATGGACGCAGGCACACAGATTCACACATGTTGACACGCATGTGCACGCACACGCGCGCACACACACGCACACACACACACACACGCACACACACACACACACACGCACACACACACACACACACAGAGAGAGAAAGAAAGAGAGAGAGAGAGAGAAAGAGAGAAAGAGAGAGAGAGAGAGACTTTGTCCCTATACATTCCGGTTGTTCCTCAATTCCTAAAGGTTGCGAAAATGGCTTATATCCTCATGTCCAGCAGTGGTACAGGTAGAGGTACATTTCACTCCAAGGGCTTGTAATCAAATAACTCAATCCCTATAAAAGCAATTGTAAGGTTATTATCTTCTTAGGGCCCCATTTGTGCCGAGTGGCACTTAGGCACGGGGAGTCGGGAACGGCTAATCTCATATTTGGGGATCTTAGTCATCAGATTCACTGGTGTTCCGCTGCTTACGGCCAATGTCATTGCAGTGCACACTGCTACTGGCCATTGCAGCCAGCGGTGATGATGATGGGGTCGTCTTGACCTCCCTGACTGATGAGAGTGTGTGTATTTGTGCGGGTGAGTATTGGCAGGGCTTGGCTCATCAATGAGGTCACTATCGAGTGTGTGTGCGGTGATGCTGTTGGTGTGTGAGGTCATTTAGCACATTCTCAGGATCTGCAGGGTAATCAGGCAAGCTAAACCGAGAGGAGAGAGTGAATATGGATGAGAGCGATGGGCTGCCATTGCTAATTATTTGGCAGAGCTGGTCAATGTCACCCAGTTAAGGCTGTGTGATTAGATTAAGCTGAGCCACTTAGCTGATTTCAGGCTCATGGATAGAAAAAATAATTAATTCCTTATTATGATTCTCTAATATTGTTGTGAATAGATTTTAGAAGGCCTGAAAAAAAAAACATCTAATATCCCAGAAAGTAACCCAATCCAAGCAACAGCAGATCTGGACATGAACATAAATAAGCGTGGAGTAATGTTGTTGTTATGTCCCCTTCCTCTACTATAAAGAGACCTTGAGCAAGGTATTTAACCCCAAATGCTCCCATGAAACTCCTTAGTGGACAGCAGAAGAGGACTGGGGCTTTACTGGGAGGCTGAGAGTTAGTTCCGCTGACTGAATTACAATTTAAATTTATTGTATAAATGCATGCATCTTTTCCATACATATGAAAGACAATAGATCATATAAGCATGTATACTTCCATGTTGACTAATAGAAAAATTCAAAGACTCTTATTCCCTTAATTCAAAGAAATAAGACATGAGAGAAATATGTGTATAATTGGAGAATTTACTATATTTTGAGAGAGACAGACAGTGACAGAACAGTACAGTACAGAAAACACATCCAATCTGTTTCACGGTTGGAGCTCTCTCTAACAAGATGGTGGTCAGACATTCGTATAAGAATACAGTACATGACAGTTAGGCTTGGGACAAGTTCATAGGTTCCTGACAATATGACGGGGTTGCCACATCCAAAAAAATCCATGTGGGGGTCGTCCTAGTATATTTTCACAAAGGCAGTTAGACCGTTGTTTTGGGGCCACAGCTGATAAGGGCAGACAGTGACCTGGCCTTGTGTTGGCTGCTTTGCACAGAATTCCACAGAGCCACGGTTGTAATCTGGACATGGCATTAGCATGGCACAGTGAAACACAATCACAAGTTCCATATTTATCGATAAAACAAATATTGATATTATCTATCATTGACACTCTACTTGGTAGAGTGGGTGCCCGATGATACTTGTTGCTATACCGGCATAACCAAAGTATTAAAGGACATTAAGTACTCGTGGAGACCTCAAGCAGGGTGGAACCCCATGTCATCATTAGCCTCCATTTTGGATCCAGTGTGTGTTTGCTGCGTTGGACAATTGTGTCTTGTGGCAGCCAGTGTCCTGGGCCTGACTGGCCTGCTCTTCCCAGGGGCAGGGCTGTCAGAGGGAAGCCCAGACGATGGATGTCACCAGTGTCAGACTAAATAAACGCCAGCAGGCCAGGCTTATTTGTATGGTGTTAACAGTCCAGCTGAAAAACCCCAAAGAGCCCCATGCCTGCCTCGGCCCAGGGCCACCACCCAATGAGCCAGGTAACAGCCCAAAGGATGGCCAATTCCCACACACTGAAGAATTTGCAGGCAAAATATACACCCTAGATAAACACACGTATACACACATCAGACACACAAGCACACGCACGCACGCACGCGCGCACACACACACACACACACACACACACACACACACACACACACACACACACACACACACACACACACACACACACACACACACACATTCATCGGACATATGCCATGAGAGGGCATTCACATACATGCACGGGTGCACAATCATTTGGTTGCATGCGTGTACACACACTGATTAAACAGCATTTCATGTAAAATATGGGTGCATTCACACATGCATGTGCACACATACAGTATACAGACACTCACACACATGCATGCAGTGGAAAATCTCAATCGGTGGTTCCAGCAGCCCGTATGTATTGATCTTTTGACATAGGATTATTCAGTCTGGCTCTATAGGCTTAGCGGCCTTTAATTCCCTCACAGAATAGATAGACTGACTCTGGCTCTATACATATCTGGATCAATGCAAATCTGCTTATTCCACAGTGGTTCAATTTTAAACGAATTCCATTAGCCATAAGTAAAAGTTTTCTCGGGTAATGTGATTAGAGGGCTCCTCACCGATAGAGTTTCTCTGAAAGCGGTGAAACCTTTCTTTTTTTCTCCTCTGCATCTTCCACAATAACCCCTCCCCAAACCCACCCACTCTCTCCTTCTCTCTCTCTCTCTCTCTTTCCATCTCTCTCTCTCTCTCTCTCTTTTGGTCTGTCTTTCTCTCTCTCTTTCACGCTATTGGCCATCTCCTCTTTGCCGGTGTGACCTGAGGTAGACAAGGATGTGACGATAACGGTGAGAGACTAACTGGCTCTGATGTCTGGGCCGGCATGCACGTGAATGCACATGCACACACACACAACACACACTAGTAGTAGATGTAGATGAGACAACTACAGGACAGCTGACAAGCACTGATAGGACTTAATGCATCAGGAGAAATCTGCACAAGCACACGCACGCACCCGCCCGCGCTCACACACTTACACCGTTAGCCTAACCTAATCACACCAGCACAACTGCTTGTGTATTATAATTCACAGTGTTCCAAATAGGCCTGGCTCCACCAACAATGGCATTACTAACATTATAACAATTGGTTATTATACACATTTCCCATTCACTTTCATCTGCCTTTATGTGTTGGTGATTCCCTAATGTGATTTTGTTCTGTGCATGCGCCGCTTTACAGTAATTTGCTTGGCTGGCTCAGTGAGTGACTGTCATGTACTACAGACTACCTTATGGTCCATGTTGAAGCAGCAGCTGGTTAACTGGACAGCTCCCTGAGCTGGTGTCTTTGTTGCATTGACTGGCAAAATGAAGAGGTCACTCTTTTGTCAGTGACCTCTTCTGTTGGGCCCTTTTGATATGTCAATTAAACCGCAGGGCGGGAGAAGCTTGGTGTACTGGTTAATCTTTGTACTTTGTTATAAAAACTCAATTAAGGAGGGCGTCACTTTATGTTTCCCATATGTCTCTGTATTGATTTTCGGAGACACAGATTAGCATGGTATGTTATAATAATGTAATGTATGTGGTGTGTCCTAATAAGCATAAATGATAAATATACACAGGAACACACACAACTTACATTCACTCACTCACATACAAACACACACACAGACAGTACACTTACAAATACGCTGTACTGGGCTGCAGACAAGCCGGCAATTTGTCCACAATCTTCAAATGCTACAGAGAGTCTGCTTCTGCCATAGCTTCCTCTGGTAGAGGAAGCTATCCATTTACAAAAGTACATTTTTAAATATCTTTAATACATTTTATTTTAGAATTTTCATTTCTGCTAAGCAGCAAGCTATATAGGCTTTAACAAACGTAGGACTTATTTGCGTAACTGAACAGGCGAAACGGAATTCTGTGTGTGTGTGTGTGTGTGTGTGTGTGTGTGTGTGTGTGTGTGTGTGTGTGTGTGTGTGTGTGTGTGTGTGTGTGTGTGTGTGTGTGTGTGTGTGTGAGAGGGGGGTTTAGGGGGGTCTGCTTTATTTTCTGCTGATTTTCAGGCATCTGATGTACAGACTGTTGAACACTGTGTGAAACAACAGTCCGTATTGAGAGAATAGGGCTGCATGTCAAAGTGCGCTTGAGCAAAAGGACAAGACTAGTTGTGTATACTGGTGTCTCTGTAGGCTAGGGGCACTATAGGAGTTTGTTGAGTCATAGATTTGATAGTTGTTCATACTGTAACCTGTGTAACATTTAAGGTTCCCTGTTCTCACTCAACCACGTTCTCTGTCACTACCCTGCCTGCAGCAAAGCATGGAACGAAGGGTATTGTAATTGTTTTGTGTGGAACAAAAATCTCAGGCTGGGAGTAATACACCCTTCCAGGCTACCCTATACCACATACGGTAGGTGCCGTTGTTCCCTATTGAGCTTGGCACATTTCCTGGGGCAAGCTGCCCAGATCACACGTCACACGTGTCTTCTTATTTTTTCACTCTCAAAAAGCGCCTGCAATGTAGTACATTTGAAACTACTTTGCAGTGCACATCATGGGGTGATCACTGCTTGCCTCCTGTGAATTGTTTTATTCTTATTTTTGTTTATTTTCTGTTTATTTCGTTGCTGAGTGAGGTCAGCAGACAAAGTGATGTGAGTGAGATGAAAAAACCTGGGTGAAATGTGCCAATCTCAACAGGAAACAGTGGTACTACATGAACACACATGAACACGCCTGCATTCACTGTTTGTTAGCAAGATACCTTATGAAAAAATTGGTAAATGTTCATGACACTTCGTGGGATTGATCATTAAGCTGCCCTGAAGAGATGATTTAGTTTCCACTTCCAGACAAAAGCGTTTGTAGTTGTAGAACAAGCAATGTTTCTGCATGCAGGATTTGCACCCACAGGTGGATTTGTGTAATTCTCCATTGTGGGCCATCTAATAAATCAGGAAATACCTTAGACTTAAAAGTACAAGTAAACTAAATGTATGCCAAAAGTAAATCATCACTCTGCCTTGAATGGTTAGAGGATGTAAGTTTAATAGTGTTGGGAAAGCCCTGGGAAATGCAGAAACCCATCCCATAAAATTAAGCTTGTTCCATCAGAGGCCGAAAAGCTCTATCACGATGACAGATTGTCAGACAAGATGTGTCATGAAAGATGATGACACCTATTTATATCACTATTTTGACTTTTGGCCCACATGACACCAGTGTCAAAGTAAACTAGTTATTTTATTGGGTCACACTCTACCCCAATGAGTGCCTCTCTCTCTATCACACACACGCACGCACACACACACACACACACACACACACACACACACACACACACACACACACACACACACACACACACACACACACACACACACACACACGCACACTCAGTATTCATCTGATGAGAGAGAGAGAGTGCAGAGCGACTCTGAGTCTGAAATACCGCAGTAAGAACCCTCTAACAAGCTGCTGACAGCGCGCTGAATCAGGGGCAGAAGTAAAGAAAAACGTAGGGATGGATTTAAGTATGCCTCTCGTCATTAGCCTCAACATAATCAAATCATTTTACTCATTCAGAAGTTCTCGGGGGCCTGAGCCGGGATGACGAACGCTGTCGAGAATGCTTCATTTTCCCCTTCTCTCTCTCCCTCGCCCGAGCCTGTCTCATGCCAGGAGAGCTTCCTGTTGTTATGTTGTTGTGTGTTGTTGCCAAAATGGCCACTTATTAGCTTTTAATTGTTTGTGTCTGTCTTCACACACTAAGAATTATGTTGGCAGGGATTATAAAAAAGGTTTTTTAATGCAACCCACTAACAATAGCCTAAGAGTATTCCACTGTAGCCTACCAAGGCTGAAGACAGCTTATTCATTTATCTTTACTTTAGCCTACTTTGAATGTAAAAGGATATTCAAAACCAAGTCTTTAAAAGGAGTAGTTCACCCCAAAAAAGGAAAAGCTCTAACAATGTTAGATAAATGTTTTTAGCTTATGTCTTGTAGAGATTGATGTGTCTTTATTAGCCTTGTTATTTAAACTGAAATATTTATGTACCCAGTCCACAATGTATAGCGTAATATGCTGTTATCGCCCCCTAGAGTTATTTGGAGGTATACAGCTGCTGCAACAATTCATTGGGACCAGCATATTACTGTAATGTATATAGGCCTAGACATAGCCATAGGCCTTGTGAAGAATCATGTTGACTCTATTTATGAAGTGCCATTGCATTACCAGAACAGAGAAAAAGATGTGTAGCCTATTAGTTTAACCGAACACAAGAATTAGGCCAGGAACAGGATGAATCACAGGGCCTTGAATCTGAGGAATTTTCATACTTTATCTTTTCCCATGCAGAATTAGGCAAGAAGAAAAAGATACAAAGAATTGGAATCATAACGTGTGCATCTCATTTATAGTATAGGCTTTGAGTGTCAATGAGAACTGTACTTCAAAATATAAGAGACATTCAACACTACATTTACAGCATATAATACTCAGCCATTAATATAGCAGTATATTGGAACATGGCCTACATTTTCATGTGCCCCGCCATGCCTAATCTATGCCCTGTTGTATGATACAACGAAAATAGCAAGTTTAAAAGCTTGTGACGACGTAGTCAAGTATAAATCAGTCTTAGCTTTACGCAGTAAAATCCAGTGTTTATTTAAATCTGAGAGTATCGTTATAATGCTCCCTAATACTTTCAACATGGGCCTCTCTATCCCCCATCCTTTGGCCTCACCCCATCTTTATATTCATAAAACAAGAGTTCTCATATTTTACTGCCCTGTGCAGGAGGTACGGTCAAAAGAAATTAAATTAAATGGCCCATCCCTAAAAATACAAAATTCAAGGCCTATTTATATTTGTAATCAAAATAATCCAATGGCAGAAATGTCTGTGTGTAGCAAAAAATGCGGGTTTGTGCGTGTAAAGTGTTGTGACTGGACGTGCGTACATGTGTATAGATGAATACTTTCGGTCCAGCTGCTGCTGCTGCTTGTTTGTCTTTGGTCTGAGGGCCCGGGGCCCCTGGCCCCCCGGCCCAGGCCACTGACAGACACGCACACGCACACACACACACACACACACACACACACACACACACACACACACACACACACACACACACACACACACACAGGCCTGAAACACCCTGCTGCCACTGAGAGATATATGGTTCCCTGCATGGAACTCTTGTTATTTCCCATGGATCCACACTGTACTGTAGGTCCCAGCCTGGCATGGCGGGCTCCACTCCCTGGCACATCAATCCACCAAAGCTAGCATCTGCCTCATCTTACGTAGGTGTGGACATATTGTGTGTGTGTGTGTGTGTGTGTGTGTGTGTGTGTGTGTGTGTGTGTGTGTGTGCGTGTGTACATGCGTGTGTGCGTGCGTGCGTGCGTGCGTGCGTGCGTGCGTGCGCGCCCATACTGTCCTTGAACACCCAACTTTTTTGTGACCTTCCTGCATATCTCCTCCAGAGAGAGAGAGAGAGAGAGAGAGAGAGAGAGAGAGAGAGAGAGAGAGAGAGAGAATGAATCATATTTGTCCCTGTTTGGAGACAGTCAAAGGTTTAATGTCTGTTGAAATGCCAACAACATCACCTAAACTTGTTACAATTGGTTTGTAGCTGGCTATTTCACTGTTCACACCCCCATTATCCAAATAGTCTTCCGTTTTTGTATAGGGTAATACGTTCACAAGCAAATAAATGAATGCAAATGCTGACATTTGTATTAATTTTTGGACATGTGGGTAAGCAGTGTCCTTTTTATATTTAAGTGCATGGTCTTTTTGAGCCATTGCTGCATGACATGTTTGTCAATTATCTGCTATTTGTTGAGATAACAGAATGCAAAATGGTTGAAGACAAGAGGGAACACAGAATACAAAGATATTCTGGTTATTAGGCTAAATGTGTGCATTTGCACTTTTCTTAGACTTGCTGTTTCAGTGATGATCATTAACTAAATGAATAGACCGTCTGTCTGCAGTTGGTTTTTACCAGGAAGTCATTCTGCAAATGAATTGCCACCAGGCAATCGTAATCTTCATTACAGTTGAATGAGGAGCCTCTCAAAACAAAACAAACAAAAAAACAATAATTGCAGCATTTGATTTTTTTGTCCAATTTCCAGATTAAACTCCAAAACAGAATTAAGAGAATTGCTTCTCTTTTTATTAAGAAGAGCATGTTTCCTTTCTGCATAATTTGCTGCAATTTTCTTTAAATGAATAGCTAATGTCATGGCCAACCATATTAGACTCAATTTGTGTTAGAATACAGCAATAGATGTTACTAATTATGTAGTATATAGCCTAATTTATTCATTAAATTGTCTGTAGCGGTACATGCAGCCTACATTTAAGCTATATTGCAGTATAAAGGCTGATAAAACTACAGTTTTACTAGAGCGCCAAAATGTGTTACGTGAATAAACATGCCAATCCACACTCCTTTTTTAAACCAAATGTTAGGGTAACATTATTGAATACACAGAATATCACTAGGAGTGAAAGTGTGTATTAAGGCTACGTAGTTTGAGAAATATGCAAATAGGGAAAATATTAGAATATAGGCTATACATCATTTGAGATGTTTATTTCAGTTCTACAATGTTGAAAAGCTGTAAGAATTTCTATATGAAAAAGGAAAACAAGAAATGACACAGTCATTATTTTATACCAGCTTGCGCCTTGTAGACTAGCCTTGTGCAGCAGTATCACTGGGAACTGCCTTCCATCTTACCGTTTAGGTCTATATTATAATAATATAAATCGTATGATAGTAGGCCTATATATATATAATTCTGACGTCATAAAATCAAGCAGTTTGCAGGAGATTCTAATGTCATCGGCTGTCTATACTGTAGCTGGTAAAAAGAACAACAATAGGTGTATATATAAGGTCAGTTGTCTCTTTTTGAACTCCCGCCAGTCAGATTCTCATCATGTCCCCCATCTGTCAAGTTGCTCTTCAACTTAAAAGTCGGTCCCTAGTCTCCCGACAATGTAAAGTCATTTCTCGACTAGCCTGCACTTGGCTCAGCCCATCAGTCTGTGAAGAAAAGAACAGGAAGAGAGAGAGAGAGAGAGAGAGAGAGAGAGAGAGAGAGAGAGCAAAAAAAGAAAGCTAATTCTCAGAGATTACCCAACAGTTTTTCAGCCTCTCCCTCTGCTTACACTCAGAGCAATCATCAGAGAAGATGAATATGCGTGGTGAATATAGAATTGCCTCTGTTCCGGGAACGACCAACCTAATCTGTTCCGCTTCATCATCCGTCCAAAATGACAAGGAAGGGACACAGCTAGTCTGGAGGTCCCACCGTGGGCAGAGTGCTGCCGGACGGCCCCAGCTGCACGCTGGGGCGCTCCGTGCCTCCAGTGGGCCAGCATCGGCAGGCTGAAACTAAATAAAGATGTTTACTGACAGCCTAATGAACGGATGGGCCGTCGAGATTTAACCTTGATGAATGGTTCGCCCAGGTGTTTTCAATAACGACAATAAGCACTGCAAGCCGCAGGCCCACAGATACTGGTATAATGCATTATTAGGCCATTAGAGGCAGGGCAAGGGAGACCACTTATGCACTAGCCTATCAATAATGCTGTGTTCCAGTCCGCATTTAGGCCCAGGGAATTAGTCATACTGATATTCTATTTAATAAAAAAAAGAATCACAAGAAGACGCATAAAGAATCTCATTACATTTTAACAGGGTTACAGTACCCCAGGAGGACCGGGGGTTTAATTTTCATAAGAGCATCCATTCCTCAATTATGTCAAGCAGAGAAAATGTAAATGGCAAATGGAATGCTAACAATATCTCCAGCAGCGCATTGGCAGATAGGAGAGAGCATGGGGGTTTGGAGAGAGGCTTCTGGGAGAGGGGTGTGTGTGTGTGTGTGTGTGTGTGTGTGTGTGTGTGTGTGTGTGTGTGTGTGTTTGTTTTTGCTACTTCGTGGGGACAAGCGTCTGACAACACACTCACCTACAGAGGACCCAAAACGGTGTGGGGACCAAAAACCGCGTCCCCACACCGTTTATCGTTTAAATCGAGAGTAAGCATTGCTGACATGCCTGTTGAGCTCCACACGGTTTTTTAGAAAAGTCCCCACAAAGATAGAAAAACATGAAAAGAGTGTTTAAGGAGTGTTTAATGAATCTCCTCTACCTCCCCCCATTGACCAAACCAATGCAACTGCAGAACAGTGTGTTTGCGCCGCTTTCACACTCCTATAGCCAATCATATGGCGTGCTGCCTATCACGTGCCACTTGAGCCAATCTACGTGCAGCAGTCAGCAGTACATTTCCACATACAAGGAAGTAGTCTACATGGAGCTGGAGGAAGGCAGGAGAATAATGTCTACACATGAGGTAATCTTTCAAACGATTTTGTATATTTGTTTGTAACACAGTGATGTAAATCTGATGCATATCGTGGCGGGACGCATTAACGCAAACCTCCTGGCATGCAACACAGCGAGCATAGCTGATGGATGGGAGCATTGCGAGGCAGAGAGCAGAGGCACACATGGGTATGGTACCATACCATGATTACAGGGGAAAATAATAAAATGTAAAATAAACTCATCGTGCATGTAGCTAATAGTTTGGCAACATGACTGGTGTGTTGCATGCGTGCCATCACGTGCAAGACCAGACAACAGTCATGTTGCCATACCTTAGCTTTTGCTGAACTGACGCACTGGTGGACGGATGATGAGCCGTCAAAAAATAAACTGAATAAATAAATGAACTGATGCCACTGGCAGTCTGTTATTTCACTGTGGAAGTCTTTGTCCCGTATTTGAAGGTTGGGGTATAAATATGAATGACGGGATGATTTAATTGAGAATTGACAGCGATTCCACTCTGCTCTGAGAAAAGTGCTGCTGCATCCCATTGCTGGGAGGGGCGCTGCGCTGTTTGTAAGCAGCGGCAGCCCATTGGCTACAGTGTTGCTAAGACACAGTCTCCGCCAATCCAATCCCATGGGCTGTAGGTTCAGTCTTGTGCCTGCGCAAGACGAAGTGACGAGACGAAGTGCTGCATGCACTTCGTGAGCATACAACAGTGCTCGGCTCAGAACATTGTTTAATGTCTTAAAAAAACGTGTTACAAAAGATTGTGTACAAACAGATTAGACATGAATCCATGATAGGTGATAGCCTAAACAACAAGGTGAAAAAGCAGGCAAGCAAGCAGAAAATAAGCCATGGATTGTATTCCTGAGAGTCTTGTCTGCCTGGGGGGGGGGGGGGGGGGGGGGTGTTGGGCGGCTTTTGGCACAGCTGAAGTTGATAACGCTGATTAGCTCGAGACAGTGTAGTGGGGGATGGGCAGTAAGCAGCTGGGTGGCTTGTGTGGAGAAGATCACTCGCACTATAACTGGGGTGCCGTTTGTTTTGCCATGTCCAGCATGCTTTGTAATTAGCATGAATTTGGGGTTGAATAAATGGAGTCTGGAGTCAAGGATAGGATGATTGATGTTTGATAGTTAGGCCAGGGGTCTTCAACAGGGGGTCCGCGACCCCTAGGGGGTCCGCGGAGGTACTGCAGGGGGTCCGTGAAATTATTGCTTAAAAAAAAAAAAAAAAAAATGTTTTTCTTTTTTTTTTTACATTTATGTTAAAAAATAAATCATGATTCTATCCATTTTGAATAGCTTTGATACATGATTACTATGCAATTGACATATTGCTGATATTATTGGTTCTCAGTTAATAAGTAGTATGACAATACTACTTATTAGTACAACAATTAAATTACATTCTAGTGGAATTAAGGAGATTGACTCCATTGTTGCCTCCACTTATCATCTGCAGGTAGAGTTGACTAGACTAGCTCACAGCGTGGCACCGAGTGCCGCGCTGCAAGCTTGTAGATCTGCTATTTTTGGAAAAGTCGTGAAAATGTGTGCAAATCTTTGAATATATGTGTTTTCAAAGCAAACGTTTGTAACTGAAAATTTGCTTCTGGGTGGTCCCTGGAACTACATATTTTGAGATGGGGGTCCGTGGCCAAATAAATATCAGTTTGGGGGTCCTTGACATGAAAAGGTTAGAGAACCACTGACATGGTAGTCTCTCAAGAACCGACTAACTGAGCTCCAGTTGAAGTGAAAAGGACCTTTTCTTTGACGATGGCTGGCCAGTTTGCTGACATAGAAACATAGGTTTTTCAAAAAACCTTAGAAGGATTCAAAAGACACTTATAGAATCGGGTCAAAAATCAAATTTTCACGATTTTTTAAAAATGGCAGATCTACAAGCCAAGCTTGTAGATCTGCTATTTTTGACAAAGTCGTGAAAATATGTGCAAATCTTTGAATATATGTATTTTCAAAGCGAACGTTTGTAACTCAAATTTTGCTTCTGGGTGGTCCCTGGAACTACATATTTTGAGATGGGGGTCCGTGGCCAAATGAATATCAGTTTGGGGGTCCTTGACATTTAACCCATTTAGACCTGAACACAATCAATATGACTCAATATTTTATGCTTTAAATATAAAAAAATAGCAGGTCTACAAGCTCACAGCTGAAAAATCTTGACATTTTTAATTTTAATTCTATAAGTGTCTTTTGAATCCTTCTAAGTTTAAAAAAATCTATGTCAGCAATCTGGCCAGCCATCATCAAAGAAAAGGTCCACTTCAACTGGAGCTCAGTTAGTCGGTTCTTGAGAGACTACTATGTCAGTGGTTGTCTAACCTTTAAAGGAGTAGTTCACCCCAAAAATGACTTATGTTCTATCAATTGCACATCCGGCGAAGCCTTAAATTCATGGAGATTTAATTTTTTATAGCATTCCTAAGCCAGAAGTGTTTCCTAGAGGAGTCATCAAATTATTGGCATAGGAATGTGAGAAAAGAAAAATAAATCTCCATGAATTCAGAGCTTCATTGGGTGTGTAATGATATGTTTTTAACTAAATAAGCATAGGACCAGGGTAGCCTGATTTCAGACTCAGCTCACGCTTTAGTCTGAAACTGTGCTCTATTCTAAGCGATTTACAGGGAGGGACTTTTTTGCGAGCGTGCGCGCGAGTGATCGCGATGCACGGTGATCGAGACGCACGGTGGACGCGACGCACGGTCGCGTCCACCGTGCGTCGCGTCCGAGTGCCGCGCTGCGAGCTTGTAGATCTGCTATTTTTGAAAAAGTCTTGAAAATGTGTGCAAATCTTTCACTGTGCCAGTGACAGAACTGCAACCATAAACATGTAATAAACATAAACAGCTTGGTGAACTCAGCGTGTGTGTGCGTGTGCCTTCCTCAGCCTGCCTGTGTGTGAACTTCGTTTGAATCGTTTCAACTGCTGCGCGGATTGGATATTCGTTAGACCCACCCCCCGCGCTCATTGGAGCAGCCGAAAATAAAAAGTGATTCCTGTACTCAGCTCCAGACCAGAGAAAGAGTCTCTGGTCTCTGAGCGTGGGGCGGGGTTTTTAAACCAATCTAGTAACTTTGATTTGTGCATGGATCAGATTGTAAATACCAATTTATTTATTTCACACCAGATAGATCCTTAACCCTTAAATGAAACGAATTGTTTTATTAATTATTCTAAAATCTTGTTTTATTCGATGGCCTTCCTGCCCTGGCATTTGGCCTTTGTGCCCTCAAAGTGGCCTTGCCCCTAAAATGACGAAATTCCAGGCCTGGTTGTTGATGATAACAATAATATATAAAATGTAATTTGGCAGGCCTTGATGCCGTCTTAATGAGTGATTTCACCCTTGCTGAAAATAGCAGATCTATACCGCATCACAACATGTTGTGAGGTTGTAGATCGGCTATTTACATCATGAAACCAAGTGTACAATGACTTATTTATAGTGGATATACTGGCCCACTAGTCCCTTCCAATTATTTTAGTCTAGTTTGTATTCATCAGCTTGTTTTCATTCAATTTCAATTTAGTTTTTGTCAGTGTAAAAAGGTAGTCGCTGAACATGTTTCGTCTTGTCTTTGAAAACAACACTGGAGCATTTTGGTCCTTGACATGTGAGTTGGAGTAGGTGTACAGTATGTGCAGAGGAAGATTCAGCCTAGATGTATAAAATACATTCACACTTAGAGGGACCTGTTTTTTTGTTTGTTTGTTTTTTTCCCCCTTCTTTATGCCTCTTAACTCTGGTCTTACTCCTTTCCTCTGCAGCCTAATGGCTCTTCCGGCATTGATCTGCTGCAGCCACTCAGAGAAGCCAGAAACACAAGGTAGGATTAACACACTTAGCTTAATCTGATACATGACTAAATTATTATTAGTTAGTGAATTCAGCCTGTAGAGCAAGGGTCTTCAACAGGGGGTCCGGGACCCCGAGGGGGTCCTCAGAGTTACTACAGGGGGTCCTCCAAATCTTTGTGTGATAGAAAGAAAAGAATAAGAAAATCTCCTTTATTCACGATATTCCTGGCCATTCTATGGAGGCTGCCATTTTCCTTTTACAGAGGGCGCTGGAGCATTTTTAAACATCTTTTCACTTCCTCCCAAGTCGAAGAACAAGAGATCCCAAGGAAGTGACAGGGAATTGTCTGTTGCCAGATATTGCCAGAGACAAGCGGCCAGGTCTATGAATAATAAGCCCAATAGAATTAACTAGGTTCAGTTTTACTACTTTACATTTACATTTGAAAATAGCAGATCAGCAAGCTCACAATGTGTCACATTGTGACACATTGTGAGCTTGTATATTTGCTATTTAAAAAATATAGAGGAAAGAAAAAACGAAAATAATTTGAATATTTTTGAAACATTTTAACAACACAAATCTGTGTGGCGGTCCCTGGCACCACATATTTTCAGATGGGGGTCTGCGACTGTGGACACATCTGTTAATCTGGGGTCCTTGATATGAAAAGATTTGGGAACCACTGGTTTAAAAAATATTAGAAAGTAAGCCCAATAAACAACGACACCAATTGCTTATTATAAGCAGACATGGCAACACCGGTTCATTCAGAGCCAAGAGCCCAGAGCGCCTCTACTGACACTTTAATGCAAGGACACAGGAAACCAAATGATGTTTTTTATTTTCTTTCAGGATATGAACAGGAAGCCGGGGGCGGGGCCAGGAATATCGTGAATAGACAGATTCTTAACCAGATTTGGAGAACTTTGGCCAAAAATAGCAGATCTACAAGCTCACAATGCCTCGCGCTGCGAGGCGTTGTGAGCTTGTAGATCGGCTATTTTCGGCAAAGAGGTTTGGTGTAGAGGGGAGAAGTATTGACAGTTCAAGTGGTTAAAAAACACAAATTGACATGAATCCAAAATACCCTAATGTATTGTGCTGGCAAACAATATGGAATCTATGATAAGGTTGTGGGCTTCATCTCTCTCAACTAAGGGGTCCTTGCCCTGACAACTTTGAAGACCCCTGCTGTAGAGGCTTTGCTGTTGTTTCTTTAGGTGAGACTATGTAATGAAACTCTTGTCACAGTGTTAGGGTACAGTTGAAAGGTTTATCTCCAGTATGGGTAAGCTGGTGTGTGTTCAGATTACTTAAATGACTGACTCTTGTCACAGTGTTTACAATGGAATGGTTTTGCTCCAGTGTGGACATGCTGGTGTCTCTTTAGATCAGATGACGTAGTGAAACTCTTGTCACAAAGTATACACTTGAAAGGTTTTTCTCCAGTGTGGAGATGCTGGTGTGCTTTCAGACTACTGGACGCATTGAAACACATCTGTTGGGCTTCACCAGCTCCTCCAAAGTCTTGCTGCGTGTGAGATCATCTGCAGGGTTACTTGCTGAATCCACATATTGCTGGTGTCTTCATTTTGTCTGCATTTCACTCATACAATCCAGAAGTGTTCTTTTGTATTGAGATTTCTGCCACCTGTTTTTTTGTGTCCTGCCTCCCTACAGCAACAAGGTGAAATTCAGATCTGAGGAGGAGTTGCGGCAGCTTGCAGAATACATTGCCGATGCCTCTGATGAGTCGCTTGGAAACACCAAATCTAGAACCGCCAAAAGCAGAAAGACCAAGTAGGATTTGCACACTTACAGTAGCTTAATCTGATACATGTCATTATTATGTTCTTTTGTAATGACTTTTCTGCCACCTGTGTGTCTTGCCTCTATCTACAGAGACGGGGTTAAATCCATGCCTGTGAAGGAGTTGCAGCAGCTTGCAAAAGACATTCCCCAGGTCTCTTTGCAGCCTAATGCCTCGGATCAGTCGCTCGGAGAGTCCAAATCTAGGAACACCAAAAGCAGAAAGACCAAGTAGGATTTTCACACTTACAGTAGCTTAATCTGATACATGTCATTATTATAAACCGGACACCTCACTCAAGCACTACAGAAGTGTTCTTTTGTAATGAGTTATCTGCCACCTGTGTGTCTTGCCTCTATCTACAGAGATGGGGTTACATCCATGCCTGTGAAGGAGTTGCAGCAGCTTGCAAAAGACATTCCCCGGGTCTCTTTGCAGCCTAATGCCTCGGATCAGTCGCTCGGAGAGTCCAAATCTAGGAACACCAAAAGCAGAAAGACCAAGTAGGATTTTCACACTTACAGTAGCTTAATCTGATACATGTCATTATTATAAACCGGACACCTCACTCAAGCACTACAGAAGTGTTCTTTTGTAATGAGTTATCTGCCACCTGTGTGTCTTGCCTCTATCTACAGAGATGGGGTTACATCCATGCCTGTGAAGGAGTTGCAGCAGCTTGCAAAAGACATTCCCCGGGTCTCTTTGCAGCCTAATGCCTCGGATCAGTCGCTCGGAGAGTCCAAATCTAGGAACACCAAAAGCAGAAAGACCAAGTAGGATTTTCACACTTACAGTAGCTTAATCTGATACATGTCATTATTATAAACCGGACACCTCACTCAAGCACTACAGAAGTGTTCTTTTGTAATGAGTTATCTGCCACCTGTGTGTCCTGCCTACAGCAACAAGGAGAATTCCATGCCTGTGGACGAGTTGCGGCAGCTTGCACAAGACATTGGCCAGGTCCCTGGAGAACAACTCTTTCAAGTGGTAGCACTTATCCAGTCTGACCCATCCCGTGGCTCCGCACACGAAGAGGATGAGGTTGATCTCCTTACACTCCAGCCCTTCACACTGCAGATGTTGAAGAACAAATGTATCTCCATCCTCCACAAAAAAGGTACTGTGTGTCCTGTTTGTGTTGTGTTGAGAGTAGGTCTAGCCTCAGTGAGTGACCTATGAAGGAAATGTGAGCTGTGTGCAACAGTGCATGGCGCGCTCTGCTGGACAAAGTATTTCATTGCACTTCCAAATGCAGTCCACAGACTCCACACAGCTCTAAGGCACTGCAGCCAGTTTTATTAATTTATTTTTATATCGGCGGGAAATTTCACCGATACCGATATGCCCAAATAAGGTCATATCGGCGGCCGATAATCGGTTCCCGATATATTGGTCTCTCGCTACTGGTGGTGAGTTTCCTGTCAGCATGAGTACTGGCTTTTTCAGGCAAAAATATTTATTCTTTACCTTTACCACCAGTCTCTGCACCACACTCATGTTATCTAATACCAGTAACATTGGGCATTTGTGAGATTTACCATTAGATATCTACCATTCCGCCTCTAGTGTCTACAACTGGGATGGTGTATATCCCTATGGGGCTTTTAAGCCGTGACATAATTTTGTAGGCAGAGGAGAATCTGCCCCCAGAGCATTTTCTGTCCCTCGCTATTTCAAAAAACAACGACTAAAGAATAACGACTAAAGTATAATTCTAACACTTTCCTTTCAACAACAAAGAGAAGAAAAATGTGTAAATAGTAAAAATAGTAAAAAGATTCACGGAAACTGGGGGCAGAAATTCTCCTCTGCCTACAAAATGATGTCATACTTAACAGCCCCATACTAATCTTTGCTCTCGTCCTCGTTTCCCCTCTAGAGCATTCGAACAGCAAGTCGTCCCTCAACGTCCTGGATGCTGCTGCTGACAGACTCCGACACCTCCACTTGCCCGCCTACAATAGTCTCTTCACCCTGCCCTCCACCTCTTCGGCCCCCAGGCCTGTGCCCTTCTCCCGTGACAACCTGTCACGGCGCAATAGACCTCCTCCTGACCTCTACAACTGTGGCAACTCCTGTACTCCCGACGAAGGTAACAGGGATTGTGTGTGGCGACAAATGTTGATACTGTTCAAAATTGAAGCAGATCTGCAAGCTCAAAACCTGTTTGATCTGCTGTTTTAGGTACTTTATGTAACAGTAGTAATTGTGACTGAGCCCAAGTCATTGGGGCAAAACTAACTGTTTAGGAGAAGAGAAAACAAGCTCGCCGCGCTGCGAGCTTGTAGATCTGCTATTTTTGAAAAATCGTGAAAATTTGAATTTTGACCCGATTCTATAAGTGTCTTTTGAATCCTTCTAAGATTTTCTGAAAAAACCTATGTTTCTATGTCAGCAATCTGACCAGCCATCGTCAAAGAAAAGGTCCTTTTCACTTGAATGGAGCTCAGTTAGTCTGTTCTTGAGAGACTACTATGTCAGTGGTTCTCAAACCTTTTCATGTGAAGGACCCCCAAAATTATATGTATTTGGCCACGGAACCCCATTTCAAAATATTTAGTTCCAGGGACCACCCAGAAGCAAAATTTGAGTTACAAACGTTCGCTTTGAAAATACATATATTCAAAGATTTGAACACATTTTCACAACTTTTTCAAAAATAGCAGATCTACAAGCTCGCAGCTGCTGTGAGCTTGTATATCTGCTATTTTTCACTGGTTAAAGCATTCTAGAATTATTGATTCAATAATTCTAGGCCTAAATGGGTTAAAGAGAAATACTATGTAAAAGATCGTATTGCCACAATGAACCAATATATCCATGCATCGTTGAGTCAACCATGTATCGTTGTACGTATCATATCGCTGTTAAAATGTATTGTTACACCTCTATTATTAGTAGTAGCCTTATGTAAGTTGGTGAATCCTCTTTAGTTTGCAAGGTTTTATATACTTGGCAACTAAAATAACCGAGATTGTCTTGTTTGTCCTGTACAGGTCCAGGCTTCAACTCACTGCCCCAAGATTTATCTGATGACGACAGCGATCGGTCTTCCTTTTCAGACTTAGACGACAAAACATACTCCCCCTCTGCCGATAAGAATGCATATTGCAGTGATTCGTCTGAGGAAGTGAAAGCAGGGAGTGAATTTGAGGACTTCAGCGAGGGACAAGTGGAACTTTGTGATGATGTGGCAGCAGAGAGAGATGTCCAACTAAGGAGAAACAGACAAGACTCAGAAGACATCACATACTCCCCCTCTGCCGATAAGAATGCATATTGCAGTGATTCGTCTGAGGAAGTGAAAGCAGGGAGTGAATTTGAGGAGACTAGCGGGGGACGGGTGGAACTTCGTGATGATGTGGCAGCAGAGATAGATGTCCAACTAAGGAGAGACAAACAGGATGTGACAGACACACACACACTCTCTAAGACCACACACACTAAGACCCAAAATGTCTTGAGAACCTCTGTGATAATTCCTGCCGTCACAAGAAAAGCAGACGGATCTCGTAAATACAGTAAACAACAGTTCTGTTTGTATTGTGAGTTGCCATTCTTAAAGATGGCAAGGCATTTGGAGAACGTTCATCCCAAGGAGATCGAGGTTGCAAAAGCATTCAGTTTCCCAAAGAATTCTAAAGAAAGGCGAATGCATTTAGATAAGCTCCGCAACAGAGGCAACTATGCCCACAATGTTGAAGTTTTAGAAACAGGCTCTGGGACACTGGTACCAAGCAAGCAGCCAAAAAAAGATATGTCAGGGCAAGATGTCCTGCATTGCGTCCACTGCCAAGGTTGCTTCACAAAATGGTCACTGTGGAGACACATGAAGAAGTGCAAATTCAACCCACAAGTCGTTAATCCAAAACCTGGAAAAACAAGAGTCCAGGCCTTGTGTGCATTAGCCGAACCCATCCCCCATGGAGTGTCCAAAGGTGTTTGGAATGTCTTGAGTAAATTGAAAAGGGATCGCATCGCAGATGCAGTCGAAAAAGACTGGTGCATTATGGAGTTAGCAAAGTCCCTCTACAAGAGGCACGGATCCAACGCTGCGAAACATGACTACATCCGGAGTAAGTTAAGAGAGCTGGGGCGACTTGTCCTTTATGGAAGTGAGATCACGCCACTGAAGAGTATCAGAGATTACATCCAGCCAAAGAACTATGAGCTTACAGTGGAGGCAGTGAAATATGTCGGACGAACACATACAAGAAAAGAGAGAGCTGACAGTCTTCCAATGAAACTTGGATACAGCCTCAAGAAACTTGCGATTCTTCTGGAGGGTCGTGCTCTCATCAGCGGAGACAAACAGTTGGCTGAAGAAGCACTTAACTTCCAAAGGATCTACGACGCAAGATGGGCTGAGGATGTAACAAATGAATGTCGGAAGACCCTGTCTCAAGCCAAGTGGAATGCCCCACTGCTTCTTCCTCTGACTGAAGACGTCGCAAAATTGCACAAGTACTTACAGAAAGAGCAGCAGCAATACCTTGAGGATCTCAAGTCTACAGTGTCTATGGAGAACTGGAGGAAACTGTCCAGGGTCACTCAAGTTCAGGTTATGCTTTTCAACCGTCGCAGACAAGGCGAGATGAACCAGATTAAGCTACAAGACTTCTTGTCGAGAGACAAATCGTCCAACCACGAAGACATCAACTATGCTCTCTCTGACCTCGAGAAAAGGCTGTGCACACACTTTGCGAGAATCGAAATTGAGGGAAAGTGTGAAAACAAGGTACCCGTTCTATTAACTCCGCTAATGCTGGAATCAGTGGTCTGTCTCTGTGAATACAGAAATGAATGTGGTGTCCTTGAGGACAACCCCTATCTATTCGCCATACCCACCAGTATGTCATTCTTTCGCACCAGTGATATTCTCAGAGAGTACACCAAACTGTGTGACCTCAAGAATCCCCTAGCAATTACAGGAACCAAACTGAGGAAACAACTAGCAACCCTTTCAACGGTTCTGAATCTAAGAGATACGGAGCGGGGGCAGCTAGCAGATTTTATGGGACATAGCATCCGAGTTCACGACAAGTTTTATAGGCTTCCGGAGAGCACCCTGCAGCTCGCCAGGGTGAGCAAAGTGCTCCTGGCCATGGAGAAGGGACGAATGGGAGAATTCCAAGGCAAGAACCTGGATGAAATTCACATCGATCCAGATGGTGGGTGTTTCATGCATTGTTATACTTTAGCTATTGAAATTTAACAGATGCGCAAGCTCGTAGTGCAGCACCGAGTGCCATTGTGCCATGCTACAAGCTTATATATATATATATGCATTTTTTAGAAAAATCTTGAAAATGTGCCTTTAATCCTTAGAAGTGTGTGAGGACGACGCGTTTGAGGACGGGTGTGGGGACGGCACGTGTGATGACAACAACATGTGTGAGGGGCCTGAGGTCATGGAAGGTATATACTTTGATCATTACAGCAGCACATATTCTGTTACATCTTTATAGCACCCCTCGACTGTTGAGATACATAACACATTTTAGCATAATGTTGTTTTTCACTGTCACATGCAAAACGGAACAGTTGATGTTCCAATGTTCTTGCCAGTTGTTTGCTTCTCACAGTTATCAGCTTGGAGACGGCCACCCTTTTACAGCTCTCGCCATTTGTAATTGACACAAAGACATTACAGGGAGAGATGGCAGACACAATTATCTCCTGCACATTTACTTAAATAATATTTGACTTGTCATTATATAGTTGATGGCCTGAGCGGATCGCTGCAAGATGGGGAGGCGGTGCCAACTGTTGATGGCCTGAGCGGATCGCTGCAAGATGGGGAGGCGGTGCCAACTGTTGATGGCCTGAGCGGATCGCTGCAAGATGGGGAGGCGGTGCCAACCGGAGGTAAGGATATTGGACAGGGTTTTCCTTTTTATCTGACCCAGGTCAGCTGGGTGGTCTAAGTGGCTTTGTCAAATTCAGATTCAGATTTCTTTATTAACCATTGTGTAATACACATAGGAATTTGCTTTGGCATACTACATTTTTGCATTCAAATCAATTTTTTCACATATAACATACAAAAACAAAAAAACAGACAAACACAAAAAACACTAACAGAACACAACACGTAGTCACCACAGCAGCCATGGGCGGCGCTATCTTGGAGAACCTGCGCAACAATTCAGGGCGATCGGCCAGTCTGTTGCATGTGTCGATTCTCACCAAGTTTGGAGATGTGTAGCAATCAATGCCCGTAGCTTTACTTGGCCTATCTGTGGCACTAACAGAATAATGTTGTTCTTGTCATTCAACAGTTGCTAAACAGAGTGGGTCAGCAGGAGTCGGACAGACGGAGCCAAAAACAGGTAAGGATATTGGACACTTGCTGTACTATTTCCTTATGACCCCTTAGAAAAAGTAATACATTACTAATACATTACTTATTACTTGAATCAAAGAGTAATATGTTACATTACTTTATTACTTTCCCCAGTTCCCCCCTGCCACCCGCAAAATTATAGAGATGTACAACACAATCTGTTTAGAGACAACTTGTAGTGTATGTCGTGTGCAGAATGCTGCGGTGGATTAGGATCTACAAACTCCTGCACATCTCTGTTGTTATCTGCTGATAGCTTGTAAATCTGTTCTATTTTCACATCATGCAACAACAAGCTCATTTGTAATTAGGATCTACAAACTACTGCACATCTCTGCTGTTATCTGCTGATAGCTTGTAAATATGTTCTATTTTCACATCATGCAACAACAAGCTCATTTGTAATGAGTAATGAGGTGTGTTTTGGCAGTAATATCGTTACACTACTTTTGCTGGAAAAGCTAATAATATTACAGTAATATGTAATTTGTTACTGACAAACACTGGTAATTTCCCACCAGACTTAAGTTTGATCCAGACCAAGTTTGGAAATGTGTAGCATAGTAGGAGAATCTCCGCCTTACTTGACCTACGTGGCAATTAACAATGATCTTGTTGTTCCAACAGTTGCTAAACGGAGTGGGTCAGCACCGACAGGAGCCAGACAGACGGAGCCAAAAAGAGGTAAGGATATTTTGACAGCTCTGTGTGTTCCTGGCTGCGTCTGTCTCTGTCCGAGCACGAAATAGCGTTTGGTTAGTTTTTAGTTGTAGTAGTTTTTAGTGTTGGTCTTGCGCAGACTAACACACACATTATGTGTATGTATGGTATGATAATTTGGAGTGTTACAGTATAAGCACAGTGAGATTTCCCTTGACTTCAAAGTTCAGCGTTACTTTGTTGCTGCATAAAGGCTAACATGTTTTTGTTTGTTTACCTTTATATACAAAATCAGTTGTTAAACAGAGTAACAAAGTGTGATGTGCAAAACATACAACACACTACAAAATGAAACTACACTGGCCAATCAAATGCTGAATCTGTGTAGAAATAGCCAGTGGTAGAAATAATTGTAGCTTTTAGGTTAAAAATAATACTACACAAATCGGTTATTCCTTTTTCGTTTTAGCTCGGCAAGAAAAGAGGAAGAATTGGGAACCAGAAGAGAGAGAGGCCGTGGAGAGGAACTTTAAGAGAGCTATAAATACTTGTAAGGTCCCAGACAAAAGTGCATGTGACAAGTGTCTGAAAGCAGAGCCTGCACTTATAAAGAGAGATTGGAAATCTGTAAAATATTATGTCCATAACAAAATTGCCACCCTAAAGAGGAGGATGCAGAAGATGTAGAAAACTACTTCTGCACTCTTAAAACATGATCCTGTACCTGAGTGTTATTATGTTATTGTGTTCCTGTTAAAACATGATCCTGTATTTCACTGTAGGGAGGAGAGGGGAGACCAGTGTCTGTTCATTCCCTATGCAAGTCACTGTCCTTAAGCCACAAGGCAAGCTTCATTCAAACCGTGACTTCATTAGGGGACAATAGACACTGCTTTCCTCCACGCAGGGCAAGCGGGACAAATGCTTTAACAGTGAGTGCAGTCTATGGCAGTTCTATGCCTAAGGCAGTTCTATTCTAAGTTACTGGCGTAACAGTCTTTTGTTTTTGACTGCTTTTGTTGTAATCTCTGAGCTGTCAGATTTTATAGTTCTATTGATGCATAATGACTAATTTGAACTACTGTATTTGCACTGCCAGATGTACTGCCTTAGACAGTACCTCGAGTATTTGTCCAGGCAGCACTACATTTCATTAATACAGTACCTGGGTGTTATTCTGTTATAGTGTTCCTGTTAAAACATGATCCTGTATTTCACTGTAGGGAGGAGAGGGGAGACCAGTGTCTGTTCATTCCTTATGCAAGTCACTGTCCTTAAGCCACGAGGCAAGCTTCATTCAAACCGTGACTTCATTAGGGGACAATAGACACTGCTTTCCTCCACGCAGGGCAAGCGGGACAAATGCTTTAACAGTGAGTGCAGTCTATGGCAGTTCTATTCTAAGTTACTGGCGTAACAGTCTTTTGTTTTTGACTGCTTTTGTTGTAATCTCTGAGCTGTCAGATTTTATAGTTCTATTGATGCATAATGACTAATTTGAACTACTGTATTTGCACTGCCAGATGTACTGCCTTAGACAGTACCTCGAGTATTTGTCCAGGCAGCACTACATTTCATTAATACAGTACCTGGGTGTTATTCTGTTTTACTGTTCCTGTTAAAACATGATCCTGTATTTCACTGTAGGGAGGAGAGGGGAGACCAGTGTCTGTTCATTCCTTATGCAAGTCACTGTCCTTAAGCCACAAGGCAAGCTTCATTCAAACCGTGACTTCATTAGGGGACAATAGACACTGCTTTCCTCCACGCAGGGCAAGCGGGACAAATGCTTTAACAGTGAGTGCAGTCTATGGCAGTTCTATGCCTAAGGCAGTTCTATTCTAAGTTACTGGCGTAACAGTCTTTTGTTTTTGACTGCTTTTGTTGTAATCTCTGAGCTGTCAGATTTTATAGTTCTATTGATGCATAATGACTAATTTGAACTACTGTATTTGCACTGCCAGATGTACTGCCTTAGACAGTACCTCGAGTATTTGTCCAGGCAGCACTACATTTCATTAATACAGTACCTGGGTGTTATTCTGTTTTACTGTTCCTGTTAAAACATGATCCTGTATTTCACTGTAGGGAGGAGAGGGGAGACCAGTGTCTGTTCATTCCCTATGCAAGTCACTGTCCTTAAGCCACAAGGCAAGCTTCATTCAAACCGTGACTTCATTAGGGGACAATAGACACTGCTTTCCTCCACGCAGGGCAAGCGGGACAAATGCTTTAACAGTGAGTGCAGTCTATGGCAGTTCTATTCTAAGTTACTGGCGTAACAGTCTTTTGTTTTTGACTGCTTTTGTTGTAATCTCTGAGCTGTCAGATTTTATAGTTCTATTGATGCATAATGACTAATTTGAACTACTGTATTTGCACTGCCAGATGTACTGCCTTAGACAGTACCTCGAGTATTTGTCCAGGCAGCACTACATTTCATTAATACAGTACCTGGGTGTTATTCTGTTGTAGTGTTCCTGTTAAAACATGATCCTGTATTTCACTGTAGGGAGGAGAGGGGAGACCAGTGTCTGTTCATTCCCTATGCAAGTCACTGGCCTTAAGCCACGAGGCAAGCTTCATTCAAACCGTGACTTCATTAGGGGACAATAGACACTGCTTTCCTCCACGCAGGGGAAGCACAGGACGCATGCTTTAACTTAACAGTGAGTGCAGCATAAATCACTTTTGTGATGGACTTTTGTTTTGGAGTGCCCTTATTGCAATGTTTGAAATGTGAGATTTCAATTCAATTGTTACAGTTCAATTGTTACATAACTGTATTTGCAGTACTGTATGCACCGTTACATTTAGGCTACTGTCTTAGACAGTACCTTCTGTTCAGACTGGAAATAAATTTAAGTAATACCTGAAGAGTGTGTGAAGTAGTATATCTGTGCTATGGTGAACCCAGAAAAATGTGGAGAGTTATAAGAATTCATTTTCAAATCAAAGGGGTTTTATTGGCAGGAGAAAATGTACATTTGAATTGCCAAAGCAAGTGTCTAACTATAAATACAGTTGAAAGAGGGGAACATAAAAGAGTTGTAGGGGCACAGCACAGTGTAAACAGCTGTCACATTTTGTTATTATATATACGTATATATACATTCAGGGTATAACAAATGGCAGACATCTTTTGCAGTTGCTTTAGGACAAAAAGCTGCTTTTTTTCTGCAGTGATTTTAAAGTATTTGATGTAAAATGCATTTAAAGGTAGCAGAACTGTTTATATATACAATGCTAGCAGTCCATAGGGTGGTTGTAATCCATTCTCTAGCCTTCTATCGCAACAGTACACAAGTCTTTTGTGCTGTCTTCCCACATTTTTTGTATTTCTTCCTGTAGGCATGTTCCTAGTGTAGCTGAGTGTCTCAACCTCAACCTGATGGCAGAAATATCTACCTTGAATCATTACTAAGTATAACTCATTAACTTGTCTGTGGGTACTGTACCATAATGAATCATGAATGAATGATTGTTTGATACAAGCAAACTGACAACTTCACTCTCTGTCTGGTCTGTGCTTTACTGAGCAAGTTTTCTACAGGTAGTTCATTCTGAAATGGACAAACCTTTTTGTCCAGTCCAGTCCAGTGTTGCTCGACGAGTCAGTAAGTTGCCATTTTAATACAGCGGCACATGACTAAGTTAGTGATTTGATCTGACCTCCATCATGCTTTGTGGCGGTCCCAAGACCAACACAGTCTATCTCTGCAGTCTGTCAGGGTGAATAACTGATCTGGATACTCTGGTACTTGTTTATGGGGGTTGAACCAATAGTGACCATGATCAATTATTAGACTCAAGCTTCCTCATACTCAGACAGAGCTGGGCAAGACAGCTTTCTCTGTCAGTGGCCCAACTTCGTGATATGATCTCCAAACTCTAAAACGCAGCTCCCTGACCTCCCTGGTGTCCTCAGGAAGACATTAATCTGAAAGTGTGTTATGGTGTCCCCAGGAAGACATATCTGAAAGTGTGTTAAGGTGTCCCCAGGAAGACATATCTGAAAGTGTGTTATGGTGTCCCCAGGAAGACATATCTGAAAGTGTGTTATGGTGTCCCCAGGAAGACATATCTGAAAGTGTGTTATGGTGTCCCCAGGAAGACATATCTGAAAGTGTGTTATGGTGTCCCCACGAAGATGGTTGTATCTGACATCCCCACGTGGGACGACCCAGTCAGATCTGGGAGAAAAAGTATTGAATTTTGATAATTTAAAGTCAGAATCTTGTTCCTGATTTTTTTCTGGTCATGCCTGATTTTTTTCAGAGCTGTAGCATGTCTAGAAAGGGGGGTCCCCAGGAGGGACGCCGTTGTCTGATTGTCCCACGATGTAGCAAAAACAAGTATGTGTGTGTGTGTGTGTGTGTGTGTGTGTGTGTGTGTGTGTGTGTGTGTGTGTGTGTGTGTGCGTGTGTGCGTGTGTGTGCACGCTCGTGTGTACTCGCTCGTGCCTGTGTCTAAGTACATTCCCATATGGGTGTTCACAGTTCACACGCACATGTCATTCTTGATCATGCACAAATAAGACAGAGGTTATCAAGTTCCCAAAACCACGATAGCAC
>NC_137811.1:40420602-40558102 GCF_963921795.1 Nannobrachium achirus | reverse complement strand
ATCCAGCTTTCCAACATACACAGAGTAACTGTCAGACCTCCTCGCCCCCTCCCTCTCTCTCTCTCCCTCGCACGCCCCACACACACACACACACACACACAAGCTGATTTGACAGCCACTCTCCCCTGCTGCCAGATTGATGCAGTGTTACGCCCCCAGGCCCCCGGGGAGAGTTAATTGAATTGGTTTCCAGAGAATACTAATGGGCCATAATGTTGAGATAACTGATACCCAAAGAATAAGTGATCATTGACAGCATGTGTTTCTGAGCAGTAATAAACATGTCACGGCAACAGGGGGAGCCAGTTGGGCCATGATTAACCCCCTCTCCCCCCTTACATGTGCACACACACACACGCACGCACGCACGCACGCACACACACACACACACACACACACACACACACACACACACACACACACATACATACATACATGCAAGCCAAAACATGCACACACAAATCACTGAAAGACACCTCATACACACATACACACCAGTGAGCAGGCACACGCGAACACACTTTAACACATAAACATAGGCTACCAATGTAGAGTATGTTTATATGTCAGTGTGTGCAAACACACACACACACACACACACACACACACACACACACACACACACATGCAATTACAATATGGTTATTTAGACCAACACTTTTCCACTTTTGTCATCTCTGACACACACACACGCACGCACGCACGCACGCACGCACGCACGCACGCACGCACGCACGCACGCACGCACGCACGCACGCACGCACGCACACACACACACACACACACACACACACACACACACACACACCAACCTGCTCTATACTGGATGTTTGTGCAGCAGATGCTTCAGTGCTCTGGGAGGACAACACCTAAGCACTGCTGCCTCATTCACACCTCAGCCAGCATGCACACTGTGTGCTAACACAGTCAAATCCTATGTTCATTTAACTCTTTTAGACCTGAGGCCAAATCTAAAAGGTTTTCTGATATCTGTTTTCCACACTGTTGAGGTAGGCCTACAGTAAGCTCTGTGTACAAGAACTTCACTGCATGCAATGTTTCTACGTAATACCTATCCCAGGTGTATTGTATTGTATAGCATACTCGCCATACTGTATGTCATTGGTTCTCAACCTGTGGATTTAAAGCCCCAGGGGGGTCCCCACATGATTTTTGGGGGTCCCGATATGACAGTAAAGTGACAGTTTACAGACTTTTAAGACCTTTGTATTAACATAACATTTTAATGAAATAAAGACCATTAATGCATCAAAAGTCAACAAACTACAGGATACTTTAAAAACTGGTCAAACATTGACCAAATCAACGTGATATAACAAAGAGGCAGAAATTGTCAAAACAGTTGATCTACATTGCAAGGCGGCTATTTTCACAGTATTTATGTGGGACCGGGTTAAACTGAATGTAATGTCTCAACTCATACAATTCCTTGTCAGGGCTGGGGGTCCCAAGTTCAAATATGATTATTTTGGGGGGTCGCAGCCTGAAAAGGTTGAGAACCCCTGGTATATAGCCTACTGTATATGTGACAATAAATAGTAGGGGTGTAACGATATAGTAACTGTATCGAAATATCGTTTTTAACTTAAAAAATCGAAGTATATCAAAATGAAAACAGCTAAAATCGAATCGTATCGTTTTATTTTGTATCGTATCGAATCGGCAGTGCAAAGAATCGATTGTATCGATACTACCTACTTGTGCATTGTATTTAGCATTTTTAAGAAGAAAAAATGAAAAGGAGGGGTTTAATTACTTTTCCTTTCCATATAGCTACACTGGTCTATCGATAAATGTGTGTAATCTCTGGGTTCATGTCAAGGTGCAGGTTTGTCAAAATACAATGTCCATGTATTTGGCAGATAATCACTGTGTTTACTTATTTATATCCATAATAAGACATTTTTCCCTTTAAAACCTGCACTATCCACACCTTTCACACAGATTTAATGTCTTTGCTAAATAGTTACTATATTGATTTTAAATCATTGAATCGAATCGTATCGTATCACCATGAATGAACCAATATCGTCCATGTATCGTATCGTCAACCATGTATCGTGATATGTATCGAATCGCTATTAAATGTATCGTTACACCCCTAATAAATAGAGCACTCCCTATATATGCTACTAAACCTCATTGGCAGAAAGTCAAGTAGACAAGTAATAGTAGAAGTATCAGTAGTATCAGTAGTAGTAGTAGTAGTAGTAGTAGTAGTAGTAGTAGTCATCACTGTAAAATCTCTTTATTCCTCTCTCCCCCCCTCTTAGTATGCCTCCCTGCCAGTAAGTCTATCTTTTACTGTCTTCCTCCCAAGCCAAGCCAGCACTGCTGCTGTGCTCTGTTTAGTGAAAAAACAAATTCCCACAGTGTGGCAGCAAGCTGAGCTAACAGCACAGCACTTTTCAATGGCTCGTTCTTTGCCGTCGCCCCTGTGCGTGTGTGTGACCCTATGTATCTGACAGACCTTGGCCAACAACTCTGTCTTAGTTATTGTGTTTAAGCTCAATCTACCAGCCATGAATCAGCTGAGACGTTGAGAAATGCCACCCTGAGCTTGGCAGAAAAGGAAAGTGAAGGGTTTGAAAGATTGGAAAGATGAGGTTGATGATGAGGGCTTGGCATGCAGGGTTTATGCCATGTGTTGCACTCTTACGCTACTGGCCCATCTTGGCTGGCTTTGGGCTAATGCACAGCAAAATCCTTTTAGTTTAGGCCTACTGTTAACTCTGGGTGTGAAAAAGAATGGACAAGTCTATTTTTATACACTGAGATTTAAACTGACATTCAGGGGATCTTGCCGTGTGGGGAAGGCACAAGGGCAATAGAGGGAGGTGATGTACAAAATGTGAAGCGCTCCAACATCAACTATTCCCGGGTGGTGTAACAATAAGCATCCTGTCAGATGTGTGTATGTGATCGTTTGAGAAAGACCGCTGGCACAGGGTACTGGGCTGGTTGCACTACTGCAATGTAACCATTTTGTTACACAAACATATCAAACAGCACAGTGTGGAAACAGTAGTCTCGTTTTATGAATACTCTGTTAAATTATAGGGGAAATAACAGAACAATTGAGGCAAACATCGAACTTCTTTTCTGGTTTGTAGCTGAGGCCTTTACACTATTGTATATAACCATAGATGAGTTCTGGTAAAAGAAACTGGAGCCCAGAGAAAAGTAGGAAGACTGTTTTTCAAAGCTTGTTTTACATGCGTATGAAAATAAGCCTCATATTTCACTGGACGGTAAACAAAATAAATACAAATAATATCCTGAGAGAGGATGTGGTCTAAAATCTTTATGCACACCTGGACCGGTGAGTGGGAAGCCCAGGCCCAGCCCCAGGGGTGGAAAAAGTAGGCCTACTAGATTTCTTTACTTAAGTAAAAGTATCATTCAGAAACAGTAAAAGTAAAAGTCAGGCAATCAAAATGTACGCGAGTAAAAGTACAAAGGTTATGGCATCAATACCGTTTCACAAGGTATCATAATTATGTATAACATGTAGTAAGATCTTTTGAAAATGTCAGCTCTACAAGGCAAGTGACCTTGTAGATCTCTATTTTCAAATAGCCAAAGTTCAAACAGGGCTGAAGAGGTATGTTTTGTAATAATCTTCAAATGAACTAGTAACTAAAGTTTTCAAATAATTCTAGAGGAGTAAAAAGTACAATATTTTTCTATGAGATGTAGTGGAGTTAAGTAGAAGTAAATTATTGAAAATTGGAAATACTCCAGTAATGTAAAGTAAAATAAAGTTTACCACTGCCCAGAAACCAAGTTCTTGCTCCTCCTCATCAAGATTTCCCATCAAAAACAAGCAGCTCTTGGCTCCCTGGACCAACTTGACGGAGAAAACAAACATACCATCCCCTAAAACCTCTCTCATCCCCTCGTCTCCTCACCCCAATGCCATCCCTCAATGCCACCACAACGCCCCTATAGCGGGAAACACTGTGCTGATTCCCCCCACAGTGTTTGTTTGCAGAGATGGCGAGAAGCTGTCATGAGGTCACCTCTAGAAGTCAGCTTTTCTCCATTTTTCTCTCTATATCCCTCTCCAAGTCAAACAGATGAGATCAGCTCATCTTTCCTGAGGTCCCTGACTGTCTCTGTCTTGAAAAAGAGGATTTGACCACTGACCTGCAGTTATGGTAACCGTGTTGTTGCTTTAAAAGCACTGCCATGGCAAAAAGGCTAAAATAGGGTCATCATCATAATCTGAGTAGCTATTTGCAATGGGATAAATTATGAGAACCATTTCATTTCTATGGAGTAATGAATGCATTGTTGGGAAAATATAATTTAAGATAACGAAACATGTGTGGAATTGTCATTACTATAAAAACAGCATTTTAAAGTTGAAGTCTTATACTTGCATTACAAATCAATACTAAATACATTATAATCATTCTGAACTGTAATGTGGAACGAAATGTAAACTCTAATTTCAGTTATCACACATGGATCTTTAGTGACATCTACTGGTTAAAATTATTTAACAGGATTTACCTGTTTTCCTCATGGTTTTCCTGATGGCTAAAGTGTCAAACCGTAAATAGGTTTGATTGATTGATTGAAGACTTTATTAGAAGTTTGCATAGGAAAAGGTACAGTTTCATGACGGTACAGTTCACTGGTACAAGGTCTACTAAAAGGAGATCCATGAAAAGACTAAGCTTATTTCCACTGGAAACCATTTAAGTATCTCATATAACATTGAATGACAGACAAATAGAACACAGTACTATGCAGTAGATATGTAAAGAAAAAACAAAAAAGAGAACAGTAAGTCTAAACAAACAGTATATACAAAGAAGGGGCAGGGGAGGGTAGGGTTGGGCTAGGTTCATTTTTTACCAGTTGCGAACGGCTGCTGCCTGTAAGTGGTTTTTTAGGGCAATTTTAAAGGATGCTAGTGATCCACACTCCTTTATGGCCTTCGGTAAGGCTTTCCACATTTTGGTGGTATAGCAGAAAAACGAGTTTGACCCTTTGTTGGTTTTGACTCTGGGTTGGAAGTGATCTGTGGCGCTGCCTCTGGTGTTGTAGTTATGGACATCCTTAATGTTTATAAAGTATTTTGACAGGTACTTGGGTATCATAGTGGTGTAGTGTATCTTGTACACCAGGCCCATTGCAAGTTGCTGTACTCTGTCATCTACTCTGAGCCACCCCACTCTTAACTGGTGAGTAGCGGTGAGGTGAGTCTGATAGGGAAGGGTAAGCAGGACCCTAATTAGTTTATTTTGGGCTGTTTGGAGTTTAGTTTTAAGGGCTTGTGGGGCGTCACGATACCATACGTGAACTCCAATAGGGGCTGGATTATTGCACCAGCTATGGTCTTCAGTGTGTTGAAATTGACCATTGGGGCGATCCTCTGTAGGAAGCGAGTTCGTTGGTTGATTTTATTTATTACTTTAGAAGTCATCTTTTCGCTGGAAAGATTAGCTTCAAGGATACATCCTAAGTAAGAGATTTCGTTTTTTCGTGTTATGACCTTGTCACCCACTTTGATTGTGAAGTTATCGACTTTATTGAGGTTATGATTTGTTCCAAAGAGGATGGACTCAGTTTTTCCCAAGTGAATTGATAATTTATTATCGTTAAGCCATGTGCAGATCTTACTTAGTTCAGAGTTAAGTGTCTTTTCAACCTGCAAGTGGTCCTTGCCCGAGACTAGGAGAGCCGAGTCATCCGCGAACAGGAACAGATTGCAGTCGCAAGCAGATGCCATGTCGTTCACGTATATTAGGAACAACAGAGGCCCCAGTATGCTACCTTGAGGAACACCACAGCTTACTGGGAGGGGGGGGGACAGGGTACCGTTAATCTCCACCACCTGTTCCCTCCCCACCAGGTAAGATTGCATCCAACTCACTGCTGCGCTGTCAAGACCGATGGCTTTTAGTTTCTCAATCAGAATAGAATGATTTACGGTGTCAAATGCCTTCTGGAGGTCCATCATGACCATGCCGCTATATTTGCCGTCATCCGCTTCGCGTTTGATTTGGTCAGTCAAATAGAGAAGGCATGTGTCAGTGGAATGAGATTTTCTGAATCCAGATTGGAACTCGTAAATCAGATTATTCTCATCAAGATATTTTGCAATCTGTTCGTAGACTATTTTCTCCATGACTTTGGATATGGAGCTAAGAATGGAAACGGGGCGGTAGTTTCCAGGGTCTAGTTTGCTACCTTTTTTATGCAGGGGGGTTACTTTTGCTAGTTTGAAGTCCTGGGGGACATGACCCTGTTCAATGGAAAGGTTAATTATGTGGGTAATGATTGGAGCAATGGTGGCGGCTGAATCTCTGAGAAATCTAGCTGGAATTTTATCAAGGCCAGTGGCCTTGTGTTGAGGTAGGGCACTCAGTTTCTTAAACACTTCATCAGTTGTCACTGTGGCAAGTTTAAAACAGTTTTTTCTGACGCCCAGTTTTTTGTAGAATTTTTTAACAAATTTTACACCATACCGCCCAGATGGGGCAACCAGTCTTTCGACCAGTTTACGGGCTGTGGTGGTAAAGGTTTTGTTAAGATGGGTAGCCACTTCACATTTGTCAGAAATGAGAGCTGCGTCCGTTTTGATGTTTATGTTGTGGCAAATGGTTTTAGGTTTTAAGCCTAATTGGTTGTTAAGCAACTTCCATAGGTCTCGTGGTTTGTTTTTGTATTCGTCGATTTTTTCGTCGATGTAGTTTTTTTGGGCGGATTTGACTAGGGCGGTTGTCTGGTTTCTAAGCTTCTTGCACTGAGCAGTAAGATGTTTGATTTGTTTATTGAGGTCATGGTTGAATTTTTTTCTGAGCTTTTTGCAGCACTTTCGTTTTTCATCGTACTTTTTGTCTCTGAGTTTAGCTGATTCGGCAATATCTGAGTTATACCATTGCTGTTGGCGGGCTTTAACCCTGGTGGTATTCAAGGGGGCCACGTCGTCTAGAGCATCGGTTAATTTGGTTTTAAAACCACACCATGCTCCTTCGACATTTGTACACTGCAGTTCTGGGGTAAAGTCTGTACTCGCTAGTTTGTGATTAAGAGCCTCACTGGAGTAGTTCTTAAGGCTTCTAGCTACGACAGTTTTGTGGCCACTAGCCTTGGGTTTGTGTATTTTTCGCGTAGCGTAGATCATGTAATGATCACTAAGACCGCATACAATAGCCCCGCTAGCGGTGACTTTGGACTTGTCAGATGTTACGACGAGATCTATGAGGGTTTGGGAGTGCTCTGTCACCCTGGTGGGTACGGTGACCAGCTGAGTGAGGCCATATTGATTACATAACCCATTAAAGGACTTGAACAGGGGTGCTTCTTTACGCAAAACATCCACATTCCAGTCGCCCAAAATGTGGTACTCAATACCGTCCACCTTTGTTAAGCTCTCATTTGCCGGGATCTGAACCGTTATGGACAGAGGTTCCACAGAAAAACAGGCTAAAATGATAACACGCACAAAAAAAGTCCTGGACATCCTGTGTATTCAATCAACAACACGTGAAAAAAAGAAGAAACAAAATACAAACTAGCCTACAAGGAGAAAGGGAAAAACTATGGCAGTGAATGACAGCCCCTTTCGATGGGAATCTTCTTTTAACTCCCCATGCCCTTGATTGATAGATGTTTTTCAGGCCAATTTTTTAGGTTTCAGACAGTCTGCACACATTTCTGTCCTGAATGACTCCCTTTCCAAATTGTGTCTGATATAAAACATTCAGTATACATTCTCAGTCCTCTTGGCTCTTACCTTATTGTGGGCTCGCCTGGAAGGCGAGCACACGTATGTTATCTTCATTATTTATTTCTATACTAGTCAGTATCCTCAAAACTTTGGCGCGCTTCATCTCTTAAACGCTTACACCTTTCAACACCATTCAAATTTTTATGTGTTCAGCTTACTGAGGACAAGTGTGCGTGTATTTTTCTTTTTGAAATGTTTTGTAGTATAATTATAAAAAAATAAAAATGTTTAACTTTAAGCACCCAATGCATTTCCAATGGGTTTAGTGAGGAAAGGGACCCATGTTTATATTAAGGCGCTGTGGCTGCAATATTCACACTTCAGATATGCTATTTATATCAATGCGTTCACACAGGTCTGCTCTCTGATTTGATCCAAATATCTAAGCTGTGTGATGTATAAAACTATAGTTATAGTTAAAACTATAAATAAATGTCCCTCTCCACTCTACTGATTACACAGCTGTGATCAAGAATCAAGTCCGGGCGATGGGATGTAAATCCCATAGCCATATATCCTAGAGCCCGCAGGGACAGTCAGCCATATTAGTGGTTGTTGTTGGTTGTCAGGGAGATATCAAAACCAATGCATTTCCAAGTCAGATCCACAAACACAATAAAAGCCGTGCTCCACTCCTCAGTCTGGAGTGGCCACATAGAAGAACGCCTTGGTTATAGACATAGTGGAGGACAGATGTGATCTGGGATTGTTAGCCAATATGTATATGCACTCAATATACTCCACTACAGTTGGAGTCCATTTGACAGTTGCTGGTTCCCAAACACAGAATCAAAAATGTAGATCTAGAACACATAGAATATGTACAGTACAGTAAGGTTCAGTAGAGTACAGTAAAAGTACAGTAAGGTTCAGTAGAGTACAGTAAGTACAGTAAGGTACAGAAAGGTACAGTACAGAAAGGTACAGTAGAGTACAGTACAGTAAGGTACAGTAAAGTACAATACAGTACAGTAAGGTACAGTAGAGTACAGTAAAGTACAGTAGAGTACAGTAAGGTACAGTAGAGTACAGTAAAGTACAGTATAGTAAGGTACAGTAGAGTACAGTACAGTAAGGTACAGTACGGCACAGTAGAGTACAGTACAGTATAGTACAGTAAGGTACAGTAGAGTACAGTAAAGTACAGTACAGTAAGGTACAGTACAGTAAGGTACAGTAGAGTACAGTAAAGTACAGTAAGGTACAGTACAGTAGAGTAGAGTAAAGTACAGTACAGTAAGGTACAGTAAGTTACAGTAGAGTACAGTAAAGTACAGTAAGGTACAGCAGAGTACAGTAAAGTACAGTACTGTAAGGTACAGTACAGTACAGTAGTGTACAGTAAAGTACAGTAAAGTACAGTAACGTACAGCACAGTAAGGTACAGCAAGATACAGTAGTGTACAGTAAAGTACAGTACAGTAAAGTACAATACAGTACAGTAAGGTACAGTAGAGTACAGTAAAGTACAGTAGAGTACAGTAAGGTACAGTAGAGTACAGTAAAGTACAGTATAGTAAGGTACAGTAGAGTACAGTACAGTAAGTTACAGTACGGCATAGTAGAGTACAGTACAGTATAGTACAGTAAGGTACAGTAGAGTACAGTTAAGTACAGTACAGTAAGGTACAGTACAGTAAGGTACAGTACAGTACAGTAAGGTACAGTAGAGTACAGTAAAGTACAGTACAGTAAGGTACAGTAGAGTACAGTAAAGTACAGTAAGTTACAGTAGAGTACAGTAAAGTACAGTAAGGTAAAGTACAGTAGAGTACAGTAAAGTACAGTAAGTTACAGTACAGTACAGTACAGTACAGTAAGGTGCAGTACAGTATAGTAAGGTACAGTACAATACTGTAGGGTACTGTACCTTACAGTACCTTAAAGTATCCTATTTGTTGGGTTGGAATCGAGCCCACACTGTTTCGAAGGAACAGTATTTCTAGTTAGTTATTCCTACTTGCGGGACAAGATGCCAACATTCCCAGGTGAATACAGTTAACCTCTAATTAGATATAGAAATAACTCCACTGAAAGAACTGTATTTAATTTGGTTGCACATCCGTCTCTGCTAACTAACGTCAATGGCATTTCCAATAAGGTCATAATAATTTTCAAAGATTGACCCCGACGTGATTTGAACACGCAACCTTCTGATCTGGAGTCAGACGCGCTACCGTTGCGCCACGAAGTCATATACTACCCAATTTTCAGGTTGACTAGGCCTATAGTGCCTATTTACAACTCTCCAAGCAGGGGTATATTTGGGGATCCTTTCCTTAAAACCTTTTAACATCCTGTCTTCTGTCGAATTTTGCCTGTTTGATACTTTAATCCGGCTTGCTTTAATTACTAGCATTAGAAAATGATGAGTAGGCCTACAATTTCATCCAATAAAACTGAAAAAGTAGGCAGAAATTGATTTGATGAATGAAAGCAGCAATGTAAGAAACATCTTTAACAATAATAACCAGGCATTAATTACTTAAAGGAGTAGTTCACCCCCAAAATTACTTATTTTTTAGACTCATGCCATGGAGACTTGAGTTCAATACTATTTTTTTGTTTTTGTCACATTCCTAAGACAGTAATTTGATTACAGTAAATGTACCCCCATTGATTCCAGATGGGGACCCAAATTAAATAAGGAGGCTACTCTGTTTCCTTAACGGGACGGCAGAAGATCACTACGGTAGGAGACCGTACATTTGCGTTTGCCTTATCAGCGTTTGCCTTATCGGCGTTTGACTTAGCGGGATTTCCCCGTCAGGAGTTCCAGGGGGCCTCAGCCAAATCCAGATGAGCACCCCTTCATGTATGATTCAATCATTTTACGTAATAATGCGTATGTAAGCACTTACATTTGAAACTGATTTGTGATAATGATGACACAGTTGGACCTCTAGGTTGATTTTCTTTAGGCCATCGTTGGACACCCATTTCAAGTAATATTGGGACCCTGCCTGGAGAAGTTGTTTTGATTTAAATTGTGAAAATCTGCACACCTACACAGGGGGCATATAGAAAAGCAGCCAACAGGAAACTTCCCAACTTCACTTCACTTCAAAAATGTTTAGGTCAACTCTGAGTCAGTTGACTTCACTAGTAGACAGAGTACATATATAGGGAGCTGTGGTGGAAAACCATTTAAGAAACAAAATAATTCTGCTAAGAGTTGACTTCCACAGAACTTATTTCAACTAAGACCAGTCAGTAACTCAGATAGATACCCAAACTCAAAGACACAACTTCTGGGACTCAACTTGCAAGGCCGATCTGAGGCAAATTCCCTCTATCACATGGATCTTCAACAGGGGGTTACTATAGAAGGGCCATCAAATATTTTGATGTGATTGGAAATTCTTTATTGTTTTTCCCCAAAAAATATTTTGATGTCTTTAAATACACTTTAACATGGATACAACATTAGCAGAGATAATGTGTAAACAAGCTAAAAACATTTAATTTACTTACACAACACTGATGCTATGTTGTCAAACTAATCCATCACTTGGAGGCATACTTGACTTTGGAGGCACTGTGGAATACTTATGGGGGTTAGGGTTAGGGTCCCATCTTCGTCTCTCTCTCAGCTGAGGGGTCTAGTCACTCAGCGTGACAAAACTCCTCCTCATTCTAGCAGATGGATAACATTGGCCGACTGAGCTATAATATATTGACGTGGCAGTCAGATATACAGTAACACTTTTATAGTATTTTGCATCTCTCTGTTTTCTTCATACAGATACGCTAACATTATGCATTGTGCAGAGCTTGTAGATCTGCTATTTTCACTCATATTTTAAAGAGGGCTTAAGTGGTTCATTCATACTCCAAAAAAATTGCACTGTTGCACACGTTTCATGCAGACTATTGACTTGACTGTGACTATATGAAAAATCTACTTATCGAATGTGCTCTGAAGTTCAGAGCACAAAATCAAGAAGCCAACGTCAATCAGTAGCCATAGAGAATGACCCACATGATGTCAGGTCAGACTAAGGGTCTGACCTACAAAAGGATGTTACAAAAGATAAATATTTAAGATAAAGGTGCAGGTCAATGAGATACATGTCGACTACAACCTAAAAAAGGGAAAATATAGAAATATATTGAATAGTCACCTGTACAATTATATTTCTATTGTAAAATGTTCAAATCAATTGATTCATAGTAGGGTTCCATTCCAAAATAGAGATCAATTATTAATCAATAATTGTATAAATGATCAACAATCAATATATGTTTTAAATAATTGATTAAATCAATTAACTGCTGCACATGCACCTATAGTTAAATTAAACTACTACTTGGTTGATTTATTTATCGATTGAAGACTTTATTAGCAGTTTGCTCACAAAAAAAGCACAGGAAAAGTACAGTTCAATACAAGGTCTGCCAGGATTTAAAACCCTAGAAAGCTTATGGCTTTTTTTCCCTATTGGGGTCCTTTGTACTCATAAATTCATACTCATTTGACTGGAGCTTGGGGCTCCCTGGAACTCACCCAATGGACCCCTGACTGGGGTCCACCTTACCCGACGGACCCCCTACTCAAGAGTATAGACCAGTGGTGATTTTTCATTGTCAGTGACCCCCAAATACAAGTTTTTATCCCACATTTATTTCACAGACAGTATTACATTTCTTACCTTTTGTCAAGGACCCCCAAATCAACACACATTAGCCTGCGGACCCCCAATTGAAAAGATATGCCAGGGACCCCCATTACGATCTTTAGAGCAGTGATTCCCTGCAACCATTTTAATTTCAAGGACCCCCAGTTTGACATGCATTACGGACCCCCCATTTAATGTGATTTCTATCTCTGAGACCCCAATCTATATTTTACAATCAATGTTAATTTAACTCTGAGTGTACAAATGGAACCAAATGGACCCGTTAGAACTGTCCATTTGGCTCTATTTGTAGGCTACACTGGTTCCTAAATATCATTTAGCTGGAGACCCCCTGGAACTCCCTAAAGGACCCCAGGGGGACAGTGGCGGTCCCTGAACCGAACCCCACTTTGAGAACCAATGCTGTATTATTAGGTAACAAGTGTATCTATTCTGCATCTAGCTTGAGGCAAGCCGCAAGACCCAAATTCAGAGTGAACATTTTAAACTCAAATCTTTGCTTGGGGGTCCCCGGAACAAAATATTTTGAGATGGGGGCCAAATAAAATACTTCTCATTTTGGGGGTCCTTGACAGACAAAGTTTGAGAACCGCCGATATAGGCCGATTCCACAAATGTATTTTAAATCCTAACAGTTTTTCTGAAAAATCTATGTTGCTATATCAGTGATTCTCAAACTTTGTCATGTCAAGGACCCCCAAAAATGTGGCCGCGGATACACGCGGCAACGACCTGTGTGACCGCAAGTTCAGCCTGTTACCATGGTTACTAATGTACGCGTATGCAGTCGTTCAGAAGCTCCAGCTGGGGGCGCAGTTTCATAACATCTGTATATATAGTAGCGTGTAATGGGTGTGAGTAAACGCACCAGTCAGGTAGCAGCGCCGTAGAGAGATACAGGAGAATCGGGCACTTTGATTGCAACGGAGGGGCAACCCAGCAAAGCTGAACCACCCCGGCTGCACAACGGGTCCCACACTGGGAAAAGATGGTGGTTAAAAACAGAAAACAGACGGGGAAGACGCAAGCAGCGAGCCAGGCTGACCGGGAGAAGAGTCCCCCTGTTGTTCCTCCTCTTTCTGGCAAAAGTAGACGAACGGGCAAAGATGGGAAAGGTTCCCAGCAGGGCTTCCTTCTTCCAAACGGACTGTCGTCGAGCATCAGGAGCAAGCTGGGACTGTCTCCCTCTGCTTTCATGAAGCTAGGGACCACTCTTCTTCTCGGTAAGTTCACGCAGAAAGAGTCAGAGAGAGAGACGTGGCTGGTGTTAGCTTCCCAAGCTAGCTGACGCCCGTCTGTCTCCACTAGCTCTGGTCAACAGCGTTAGGAGTTCTCCGCTCTGTCACCGATGTTGCCTTGCGCCACTAGGAAAGGCTGCGCACACTCTCTTCTGTAGTAAAAATATAACATCTTCTTTTGCTACTCACAAAACAAAGACGGCTTTAAGGAGTTGAAAGCCTACTTTCCTTAGTGGGAACACTCTAAGCCCCCCGCCTCACGTCTAAAATACACTTTTTTAGCCAGAAATTAAAATATTTTAACTGAAGGCAAAAGCTAGTCAATGGGGTTTTCTATTGACAAGATCTGTAGAGGGCGGTGTGGAGTAGCTAAAACTTCCTGTGAAATGTTTTCTTTAATGGCCAAAAGGTGTATTTTAGACGTGAGGTGGGGTGCTCAGAGTGTTCCCACCAAGGAAAGTACGCTTTCAACATCTTAGAACCGTCTTTGTTTTCGTGATTAGCGAAAGTGTATTTTTTTTATTTTTTTGACTACAGACGAGAGGCTGGCGGGCTACCGCGGCTGTAAGCGCAAGGGCTCATCGGTGACTTAGGGTTAAAGAGAACTCCTTCTAAAGATGTGGACCAGAGCTGTCTCCACCAGTAGCGTTAGCTGATTAGCTAAGTTATATTTCGTGCCCACCCAATGCCCATTTGCCCAAATCTCAATGATCGCTAACTGGTGCTAGCTAGACTGGTGTAGCTGTCATTCCAAAGCTGCACTGCCATCAACCTGCTTGCTCTTCTAATCTACACGTATGCTGCAAGCTTGTTGAAGTTCATGCAAACGTCCTAACGTTGTTGTCATCCCAAAGTATAACACAGTAGCAGCCATCTAGATCTAGCCGTGGACCAGGGATCCTATCATGGTCTGTGTAATCAACAGATTAAACGACCAATGTGTCCTGCCGTGTCCACCAGGGTTAAACTGCCAGCCAACCTTTACACTTTAAAATCCTCAATGTTAATGTAATGGATGGATGGATGGATATATAACACTATTCATCCCACAGGGATTAATTCTTGTTACAACAGAGTAAAAAGAATACAAGTAAAAGTGCACAATATAAAATACAGTTATAAATACAGCACCAAACCATACAACAATATGGACTACAACAATTTGTTTATACTTACGTTAACTCACATCTAACTAAGATTGTACAAATATAACCAGAGTATATATTATACATGTATACAGATAGGCTACTCCAAAAATGTACTCAACTAAGTAAGTGTACTTCATTACTGTCCACCGCTCCAGTTATGTAACCACTATAACTAATAATTGACTGTGTATAATCCTAGTCATATAGAACCCAATCCTGTGCTAATTTGGGTTTGGTGGTCACTGGTTGTGACATTGACCATCCATGACGTCCAAGTTTATTTCAAGTTATCTCCCTCTTTATTCACAGCTGCTCTGGCTGGGTATCTTCATTGGTAAGCTATTCTTTGTTCTTTGTTCATTGTGTTGATATCGCCAACCAGCAATGCATAATACTTTTACAATAAATCGGACTACTTTTTTTGTCAGTTTGATTAATATGTCCCTTCTCTTATGATTAGGTATCATCTCACGCTGCTCTTTGAGAATGACAGACACTTTTCACACTTGTCTAACCTGGAGAAGGAGATGGCCTTTCGGACTGAAATGGTACATTTGACAGAATTTCCTGGGCCTTTGCCTTTCTTTTTGTCCAGCATACTTTGTTTGTTTTCGTATCATGTTTAACATGGCTCATAGTTATTAGTGTGATTGCTATAGGCAACCAGACTATTGTTCTAGGTCAGAGAACGTTTATTTCACCTTACCTAAAGTAAACTTCTTTTTGACTTTACTGTAATCCCAAAAGTCCATTGAGTTCAGTGGATGTTTCTCTGTAACCTTTTCTGTAAACCCATAACCCAAAAGTCCATTGAGTTCAGTGGACCTTTTCTGTCCCTTTTCTGACAGCATTGGTCATGCTTCACATGACCTCACAATATATTATATAAATGGAAACCACACTTTTCCCAGAATTGCACCTTTGTTGTTATACAATGTTTCCCTCGCAGTCACTAGAAAGTACCTACTGTGTTTTTGGGCACAGAATAAACGTGTCCTTTTGAAGAATGACCCTGGCCGTGGCATGATGACACTATGTAAATAAGATGTTTATTCTTTCACTGGATTGTCTAAAACCATCTGGGCTGTTAGCCACTGCCATCTTTAAAAATCGTTCTAAGTTGAGTGGATGGTGAAATTAAAAAAATACAATGTTAAATGATATAGTTATCGTTAAAGTTATAGTGCTCAATGCTCATTGTGAACAGCCCGTTATGCCTGATTTATGCCTAGTTGCTGTCGTAGACAGTCTCACATCGAAAATAGCGGATCAACAAGCTGACAGTGCAACACGTTGTGAACTTGTAGATCGGCTATTTTCGGTACGAGATACATTACAATGTGCAAGCAAGTTATAAATCATTGCTTTATAATGAGTCTCTCTGTGTGAGAACATGCAATGTATCTGTGTCTTTGTTTTCTTCCAGGGCTTGTACTACTCTTACTACAAGACCATCATTGAGGCACCCACCTTCCTGAATGGCCTCTACATGGTCATGAATGATGGTCTGACGGAGTACCCCCTGATTATTAACACACTGAAGAGATTCAATCTCTATCCTGAGGTAATATTAATGTTAGTCTTCAATTAAGCTAACATTTCTAGTTTCTACGACATTGTTGTAATATTGATTAATGTGCATATTGAGACATGCAGAGTGAATATAGAGAAATGCAGGACTCAGACTAAAAAAGCATGTGTGCACAATACACATTATTATGCACCAAAACAACTCGGTCACATTTCTTTTAAGACCGTCATTACACATCAAATCTCTTTTTGGGGCAGTCAAGTGCTCAACAGGAATAATGCCTGGGATGAGTAGCTTCATAAACAAATCCTCGAAACAGATAAAATGCAATGGCCAAAAAACACAGATATGGAAAAGGACTTGCCAATAGATGTGAATTCAGAATTTGTATAAATATTTCTCCCCTGCCCAACCCACCCCTGCTACCTAGGTGGTCTTGGCCAGCTGGTACAGAATCTACACCGGTACAATGGACTATTTTGGGATTCCTACAAAGACGTGCTGGTCTATCAACAGAGGAGAGGGGCTGGCCCCTGTCGACAGCTGTGAAGGTACTGTCTGTCACCATGACGATCTGCAATCACACTCATGCATGTGCCAGGGCATACGCAGGCAGACAGGCAGACAGACAGACAGACAGACAGACAGACAGACATTCACCCACCAATAACCTGGAAATACTCATTCAGAACACATGCACCGTACAGGCGTACACACAGCGGCAATCTCATGCTGAGCGATTGGGTGACTAATTGCTATATAAACATTTATGGGGTTCTTTGCCTCGGGCCAGAAACCATTTATCCAGCCCTATGGTGAGACGGCAGTTAATAGAAGATACATCATCGTTGAACTACATTTGTGTTTTATATTCAAGACGTTGCTTTTCTTACAGGAAATTTGGTTATGCTGAATTTAGATTTTCTCAAAAATATAATGATGATCTTATTCATATTCAAAAGGATTTGTTTCACTCATTGCTTTTCTTCTTCCACCTGTGCCCATTGGAGCGCTTGTATTTTAATTGCCAGCATCGGTTTATCTGTCACAGTGATAGATTAGACAGTTTTAATCTGATTTGGATAAAACTTTGCAGATGAGTCAGGGTGGGGTCAGGAGCTGTCTAGAGACTCATTAAATAAAAGTACATTGTGGGCTGGGTGTTTTCACAGTGTCTACATAATACTTGGTGTGAGACACACAGCATAAGAAGTATTAGTGAAAGTGGGATCTGTAACTTGTTATACAGTAGCTGTTAACCTCCTGTAAATTGTGTGAGTTGGGCTGAGTTGGAGTGACTTGTTTGAGCTTCATCAAGTTTCAGAATGGCCCAGCTATTGAAACAATAACCTTTTTTCAACTTTTTATTTAGCAGGAAAATACACATTAACGAACAAGAATGAAGTAATCTGTATAATATGTGTAAATATTCCAGATTTAGCGTTAAGCTAATTTCCATCCGTAGTCCCCAGACATAAATACAAAAATAGCAATATTTAACTACATGTGAACAGAGAAAAAAAATACATTCTTTTAGAACAGTTTTGATTTGAACTAGGGGAAATTATAAGCAGTTGCAATTCTGGTTGTTTTTCAACCAGTTCAACAAGTTGGCTTTCACTTAGCGTGAAAGTCCACGTCCATGATGTAACTCACGGCCCCCTATGGTGTCTGTCTGACTTTGTGCCAAGTCCAATGTCTATTTTCTTTTGGAGCTAGTTCATGAAGGCATACAGTGATGGTACTAGTATGGATTTCTGTCAAAAACCTTGATGGCTCTATTGAAAAGCTGTTCTATGAGTTTAAGGATTGTGGAAATGTTAAGAAGGGCCAGATTTGTTTAAAAATGTTCAAATTGAATCTAACTATGTTCGTCACTTGTTGACATTGATGTGTTTCCTAAATGACAGGTTTGAGTCCAAAATGACTCCAAGGTACTTGAACTGGGAGATTATTTCCAATTCACATGGCACATTGGACCCCTCCTGAAACACTTTGGATCTATTTGCCATAATGTCCTGGTGGTAACCCTTTCATAATGTCTTGGTGGTAACCCTTCCATAATGTCCATACAGATTAATTTCACTACTGCTGGATAATTCTACTACAAGATAATGGATCAGAAATCAAATTGTGATAAAATATATATTTTATATTTATTTTCAGTGTTCTGACATTGCCCGCTGGGGTTCATTTCTTAATCTAATTAATCTTTTTTTATTCATTTTTCTTTAAGATAATACAAATATTTTTTTAATCATACATTTTTATTCTCAAAAACGATTATTCAAATAAGTGATAATTGTGACCCATGCCTATTAGGATTGGGCGATCCGGCATACTTCTACGTGACGATCGTGTTCCTGCTGAATGGCCTGATGATGAGTTTGTTCTTCATTTATGGCACGTACCTCAGGTAACTATGGTCATTCTTATCTTATGGTCAGATAGGCATGAGAGTAGAACCCAGAAAGCACCTTGCCTACTGTACCTAGAAATAATTGAGCAAATAAGGTATGCAAATTAAAATCTCACATAGTCAAATGGGTCCATTGTGTGACTACTGCTGCGATGCATAGCGTTATAATTTATTTAATGTGTGCCGATGTCCCATTTGTGATTATTTACTTCACCGAAACCCCTAACTGAGCGGACAATGACGGCAGCAGATTTTGGTCTTATTTTGCCCTTTTACAGACACGTAAATTGATTTCCTTTATGTTGCACTGCCGTGGTTTTCATACTAAAAGGCCACCTTCAATAGCTGTTCAATAGGTACACTACAAGTGCACATTGTCCATCCCACCATCAAAGTTTATAATCTATTCTGCTTCTAGAATAGTGTTTGTTTCGAGCATCTCTGTCTCTACCTCTGTTACGTAGGTTACAATAAATGTAGCGTACGTTACAATTAATGTAGCTGCTTTTGAAACAAAGTACAGCTAGTCTATTTCAAGATAAATATGCATCTAGTGCTTCAGCAAATCAACCGCTAACATTACCAGATCAAGCGTAAAGAATGAACTTGAAACTGGGCAGGCAAGTGAAGATAGGATGGGACATCCAGTGAAACATCTGCCAAGTCTTTTTATTTTATCCTTGCCATTGAGGTTTCAATGGTTAGTCCTAACAACTAGAAAATGGAAGATCTACAAGCTCACAATGCTTCGCAACACACACAACGTGTTGTGAGCTTGTCTATCAGCTATTTTAAGATAGTTAATGTAGAGTTAAAACAGAAAATACGCTTGTATAGATCCCTGAGGGACTCCACTCAACTACGTATGGAGTTTGTAAATACACTGTCACTGTAAATACACTGTAAGTGTACATAACCTGTAGGTAGTGTGGTGCTCCAGCTGCCTGCCTTGTTGCAGTCTTTCATAGGTAGGACAGAATGAGTGAGAGACAGTGTGGGTATTATGTCGACAATGTTAAATTATATAACACTGTCAATCATCAATAAAAAAAAAAAAAAGCTAATTAATACAGCTATTCATCAGCATGCAAGGTCATTGATTAATAACCTGCTGTACAAAAAAACTAATCATGGCTCTAATAAAAGTAAACACATTTGAAAGATGAAAGTTGACCCTCATCTCTTGTCTTCCTAGCGGCAGTCGGCTAGGAGGCTTGGTTACGACTCTGTGCTTTTTCTTTAACCACGGTGAGGTGAGTCTACTTCTGGTTTGTTAAATGCCTAAAATGAATGAACAGAAAATGAATACATTTGCTGAACTCAAGGCTGGTTAATGGGAACTCATTACCGTAGTCAAAAGGGTGCACAGTGAACAGCCTCTTCCCGACAGAGACATCTTCCTGTGTGTGTGTGTGTGTGTGTGTGTGTGTGTGTGTGTGTGTGTGTGTGTGTGTGTGTGTGTGTGTGTGTGTGTGTGTGTGTGTGTGTGTGTGTGTGTGTGTGTGTGTGTGTGTGTGTGTGTGTGTGTGTGTGTCACCAGCCTCCTTTGATACAGAATACGGATGGCAAGAATCTATTGAGTTATTTGATCAATACACTGACATTTAGTTTATATACACTCATTTACTCCTTTATCATCTCAATCCTCCCACGTTTCTTTTTTTATCATTGTGGAATTAGCAGTGTAAACCATGGCCATGTGCCATGAGCCTATGGCTGGCATTAGGATGTACTGGGTGAAAGTTAATACTTAAGAATATGATTTTGCATCTTCATCTTGCATAGTCATGCAAATAATTATAATAATAGACCGGGTCTAAGGTTATGGCTTCCCTGGTGATCTTTCATACTGTCGCTTCATATTTGGCTTGACATCGTCATCAGCATGAACTCCATCTTGACCAAATAGGGAAGAACGGTGGATCTTAGGTTATGAATTCACTAAATCATGTGAAAGATATTCACAAAAATCATCGTTCACAATACGTGAAGAATATTCTCCTTGTTCTACTGGCAGTGGCACAAGAAATTTGGCGCTGATCAGTTCAGTGGTTTGCAAGATTACCTGTGGACTCGCAGTTGCATGCACAGATTGCACACACGCATGTATTGAGTCATAGGGTATTTACATACTTGTGTATGATTTAATTTCTTTGCCTGTACATTATATTTAGGCATTCACGTAGATGATGCTATCACACAGAATGACAGTGAATGATTAAGTAGACAGGGAATCTGTGTTTTACTCAAACCACCTGCCATTGCATGGTCCAAGCTTTGACGTTTTGGTTGTTAATTCTCTGGGTGTGTGTGTGTGTGTGTCTGTGTTTGTGTTCCCAGAGCACTCGTGTGATGTGGACCCCACCCCTGAGAGAGAGCTTTAGCTACCCCTTCCTGGTGCTGCAGATGCTTCTGCTCACCTACATCTTGCGGTAACTCTCCCTCTCTCTTCCGTCGATACAATTTGAATTCCAGTTATTATGCAAGACGTTGAGATCATTTCATGACGATCACTAGCTTTGACCATTTCAAGAACTTGTTAGCCTGCTCTGACATATCTTATTGTGTTCCTTTGACTGAGAAGTGCCCTGCCTTTGATCAACATTTTAATGCAATCAATATACTGTTGCCTCTCCCAAAAGTTTTAACCTACTAGTGCTTAAATTCAAGCATAAGTCTTTTTAATCAGCAGTCATTGTGTATGGGGAGTAGGTTTCTGTGTGTGTGTGTGTGTGTGTGTGTGTGTGTGTGTGTGTGTGTGTGTGTGTGTGTGTGTGTGTGTGTGTGTGTGTGTGTGTGTGTGTGTGTGTGTGTGTGTGTTTGCGTGTGTGTGTGTGTTTGTGTGTTTGCGTGTGTGCAACTGCAGTCTTAATTCATCTTTCCTTATCTTCTGCCACCTCACCACCACCCTCTGTCTCACCACCAACAGGACACGGAGCCCAAGCAGGATGGCCATGGTTGCCCTGGGCATCTCCAATTTGTGCTTCATGCTGCCCTGGCAGTTCGCCCAGTTTGTGCTGCTCACTCAGGTAATAGAGGTCATAGTGAGAGAGGGGAGATAGCAGGGGGGAGATTAGAGAGAAAATGGAGACTCCGAGGGAACTGTGGCAGCAGCGAGGAATGGAGACGGAGCACACGCCAGGGAATAAAGTAAATAAAGGAACAAGAGAAAGAGTTGTCATAAGGACCAAGAACTGCACATGAGAGAATGAAATAGATGTAATGAATGCTGACAGGTACATGATATCCATTATCTGATTATGTATTATCTTATATTGCCATTGTATGTCCTGAATGTAATGTTCTTATTTATTTGTGTCACATGGCAAAACATTGTATTTAATTAGCGCCTTTGTTTGGGCTTTGTTGGAGGGAGACATTGCTTCAAAGAAAAAGCACAATGTGTGAAGCTTTTAAAATAAGAGAAGGTGCAGGAGGGAGGAATGTGTGAGAGATGCAGAAAGAGACATTTGGAGATCGCATATAGCAGAGGCTGGCAGGCAGAAAGTCACACCAAACCTTGCATTTATGTGTTGCTTGAAACAGTTTTATTCACACTGTGAAGATAGCCTTGCTTTGCAGTTTCTCCAGCAGCATCTGAGCAGACTAATGTGGTAAAGCTAATGCAAGACAAAGACTCATTAAATCACTCTGATCCATTTCTCCCTATTTTTAAACCACTAATGAGCCCATTTCTCTACAGCTTAGCTTAGCGTTATGTGATACCAAATGTGCTTGTACAGTAGGCATTGAGCATTGGTTGTTGGACTCATTATGGCTGTGCTCAATCTGTGTCAGAAAGTGTCCCAGTGGTGCAATGCGCCGACTATTGCGAGCAAATCATTTGCATGTTATAGAGAGTTGATTTTTGGTGGTATATGTTTTTGTGTGTTTCAGGTGGCCTCTTTGTTTGCCTCATACATCCTGGGTTACCTCAGCCCCACCAAGATGCAGTCCATCCTGGTGATTCACATGGTAAACAATGTTACCAAACAAGACATGAATAGTTATATTTTATTTTTGCACAGTGATAAACAAGAAAGGTTAATTGGTAACAGAATAAAGTTATATTAGCTGAATTCACCCCAGCAGTGGTATTTCACTGGCATGTTCTGAAAAAGCAGCGGCCGTTGACAAAAGTAAGAATTTGCCTCTGTGTGGCAAGACAGCGACAGCCAACAAGAAGTGCGCGGTACTCAGTCTGTGGGTGTGGAGTAGACTAGGCATACTCACTCAACACTTTGGATGGACTCATGGACAGACATGGAGTACTGTATGGAAATACAGATTATTGAAAACAAAGAAATTAAATTAGAAGTTGTAGATGTGAAATTGTTGAGCCGCTTGGTGGACCACAACTCGATTCCAAGAATAGAGGTGGCTGCTGCTGCTGGTGTGAATCTAGTGCAACAGAAGGTGACAAACGTGTGCAGGTGAGGTGGAAAGAAAGCATTTGAAAGCGTCTTCCCAAAAAAGAAAGTCGTACCGATATCGTAGATTGGCAATTTGTGTTGTGTGACACCAGTGCTATAAATCAGGCTATACTGTATGAGTGTTTGCCAACTATGCTTAAACCTCAAAGTGCTTAGGTGGGCGTGCCAAGAAAATCATGTTTGTTCTGCCAAGGACAGAAGTGTGAGTGTGTTTAGTTTGTCTGTGAGCAGCATTTTCTGGTGTGTAGGCATGCTTTTTCCACCCTTCTCCACATTCTTCACCTCTAATCCTCCCAGCAGGCCAGGTCTGTGTGCCCTACTGATAAGCAGGCGGCAGCAGCCGTCCCTTTGTGTTAAGATGGTGGAGATGTGTGAGGGCATATGGTTCTGCATAATTCAAAGGACTTGGCATAAGAAAATAGTGGCGGGTATGTGTATCTGTGTCTGTGGGAGAGGAGGAAAAAAGAACAACGTTCTACTTACTGGACACGTGAAGATAGGCTTGTGTGTCCTGCATGACTTACAGAATTGGTTCTTGGTTGTATTGTAATGTGATCTCTATCCCCAGTGGGGCGAGGACATGTGAATCATTGCACTGTGTAAATATGCAGACCAATGGAATCATATGCACATACTATAGTCATTTTTCAACGAGGGATTAAGACTAAAGCTTGCCATTGAATACATATGTTTGAAAATTGACATTTTATATTCTATTGATTATACTGTTCTATTCTATAAACGACATATCCCTGACTCTCTGAGCTTGGATCCATCAGAAGCTATCTGATGCCAGTGGTTTGCACTCTACAATCCACAGCAATATCAAAGGGTAACCCGATCGATCGCCCCAAAACACACCCTAATTTTTCCCTGTCGACCTCACACTGACCACTCGGTGGGCCGGTTCTTGTTTTTTAATTAGAAATAATTTTAGGGTTAGGCACCGTTTTACTGAAGTTAAGGTTGGGAATAAGGTTAGGTTTAACCGTTTGGGCATAGTTTACAGAGGTTACTCTTAGGAATAGCAGTTTTACCGTTCCGCCGGATAGACGCCTGAAACGACTCTGTTTCCTGGGGGAGCGTAATGGTATTTTCTAAAGGGAGCATGATGAACAATGCCTTCTCAACTCTCCTGTCTCCTCCTGCAGGTCACGCTGGTTGTGTGCTTCCTCCTGATGTTTGGAAACGCTATGCTGTTGACCTCCTTCTACGCCTCCTCCCTCGTCTCCATCTGGGTGAGTTGGACGCAGCATGAGATGCCCTCTGACATGGATTCAATGCATTCCCTGGGATTGACTGATAGTTAAGTCAGGTCTTGTAAATAAACTGGCCATTGTGACTTAATGAAAATGGAATTGGTATTGTTGCCAGAAATCTACCTAAAGAAATCTTTGACTTCATATTTACAGGAAATCGGTTTGTTTTATCAGCTCTGTACTACACTAAGTGGTGTAAAAGCGTGACACAGAATCCATGGTTTATGTGTAATAACTGGCCAAATCCATGCTTTTCATCATGCTGTCAGTGTCAATACATTGCCCAAATGCAGCAAAACGACAGTTAAACTCTAAATTAGTTTTCTGATGGAATGGGCCTCGTGTTGATATTTCATATTTCTCAATATTGCCGTGGTTAGACTGAACATCCTTAATTACATAATTCAGCATTGTAATGTTTGAAGAAGACATGGAGAGGGGATGGCTTTAATGTATTTTTCTTTAGGCTGATAAAAGGAAATGAGAATAGTTTTAATAACATCATTTTGACATTTTAATGCTGCATTAAAATATATTCTATCATATTCATATTGAATTAAAAAACAACATTGCCCAGCCCTACAATTATCAGTTGAAAATTGTCACCAACATTTCATCAAATATGTATGCATGGTGTTGTTGGGACAGTGCAGTTGAGACTGAGAGCAGTCAAGAAATGTAACAAGCATAGTTACAGTTTTATTGGATGTGTCACACACTACATATTAGTGGTTTGGGTCATATATTCCAGCTACATAATAACTCTGTATTTCTTTGTAGGCCATCATTGCATTAAAGGACAAATTTGCTGAAGCCTTCAAACCTGGAATTGTGACATGGGTAAGGAGAAGTTGTGTGTACGTGTGACGTGTGTGTTACCCTGCCCGCCCCCACCCTTCCTAAGTTGGTAGGAAATCATGAGTCATAAGCCAAATATTTTACTTGTTGGTAGGTTTGTGTCCCTCAACAGCCAGGTAACCAGCTATAGCATTTGGACGTGAAGATGGTCTGCCGACAAATCTGGGGAAATCTCAATTCAATGTTGGATTAAAAATCCTTTGGTGACACACAAGGCCCCCTTGTAGACAAAATGCTCACGGCCGTGACCCAGGGAGTTCAACTGCTGATCAGACTTTAAAATGAGAATCGGTTCTCCCCAAACCTGTTGCAAGCCTTTCCTCAATGTATCATGATGTAAGAATCCGTTCAGAAGTTACTGTGTGCACCTCTTTTGATAGACCATGCCCACTGCCATGCCCACTTTTGGTCAGTTAGAATTAGAATCAAAACGTATAATCAGTTCTTTGGTCCACAACAAACGTTTTCTCCAAGTGAGGAATCGAGATGTCTTGACCAAAGTCAAAGTGTTAGGGGTTCCGACCTGCTGACTGAACGGCATCACCATCTTTAACATCCCACTGATAGCGGAGCTAAAAACCTAGTGATCTGGTCAAATCTATTTCATTCCTTACCTTGCTCCCAACCTTGCAACCCTCCAAATATTATTAAGGCCCGTATGTAAGGCAACTGTAGCCTACTACTGTATCTACTTTTGTGTCTGGCAAGTCCTGAGATTTTACTAGCTATTTCTGACTATTTCATTGTTAGACCAGTATCTCCAAAGGATGGTTGTTAGATCTGTGGCTTATAGAGAAGCCATACTTGCCAGATAATTATTAAGAAGCATTTTCTTGGGAGCTGGCATTAATTTCCCATCTTGTTGCCGTCTTGTCTTTTTCCTTAGATCATGCAGGGACTGGCTTGGTTCACCTCTACAGTTTTGTTCAAGTTCATGTTGTCATCCATCCTCGGAGCCTCTGACGATGTAAGCTGGAAGTCGGGAAGTCAACTATATGAAAATACCATTAAATAGACCGTTATCATATAGTTGGTGTAAATAAATAAATGGTGTGTATGCTTGCGCATGCATGCATGCGTGCGTACATGTGTGGGTAGATGGGCAGGTAGGTAGATATTAGGGGTGCAACATATCGAACTGAATATCGAATACCGAACCGAAAGACCCTGTACCGAACTGAATGACCCTGTACCAAATAATACAATACCACTCCACATCCACATTCCCTGGAACCCCCTCCGCAGAGCCCACTTAGGGAAACACTACCCTAGAGGTTGGGTACCATATTGTTCGAAGTTAAAACAAAACAAATACGTAGTTATAAAAATACATTCATAAATCAAGGACATTTCTGTTTATTTTTGTATCGAAAAAGTATCGAACCGTGACACCAAAATACAGAACCGAACCGTAAGTTTTGTAAACCGTTGCGTTGTAGATATGTGTGTAGCATTTTCACAAAGTTATATAAATTGAAATACCAACAAACAGCTTAGCTGTAATCCTTGTGTACAGCATCATTCAATCACACTGCTTTGTCTTTCTCTCCTTCCCCTCAAGGCTCACATTAGTGGCCTGATCAAGTCCAAGTTCACCAGTTACCAGGACTTCCACACCTTGATGTATACCTGCGCTGCCGAGTTCGACTTCATGGAGATGGATGTAAGACCTGGAACGCAATATTACACATTATTACTTTAACCATTATTTTATGCTTTAGCTGTTGAAAAACAGCAGATGTACATGCTCATGTCTTTGAATATTTTTGACCCGATTCTATAAATGTCTTTTAAATCCTTCTTCTAAATCAGTGGTTCTCAAACCTTTACATGTAAAGGACCCCCAAAGTTACATGTATTTTGGTCAAGGACCCCCATCTCAAAATATGTTGTTCCAGGAACCTCCCAGAAGCAAAGATTTGAGTTACATTTTAAAAAGATATATTTAAAGATTTGCAAAAAGATTAAAAAGAAGATAGCAGATCTACAAGCACGCAGTGTGGCACTCGGTGCCACGCTGTGAGCTTGTATGTCTGCTATTTTTCAAAAGCTAAAGTATGAAATAATTCCAGGTCTTAATGGGTTAACTGTTTCAATCAAAGTGAAAAAATATTGTGTCATAGTATTTGACATTTAGCTCGCTGCAGTCAAGGGGGCATTAACTGAGGACGATAAGGGACAAATGTGTCGGAGCATAAAGGAACAGTGTGACAATCTCACCTCCCTGTTGCTTGAAAAATGTCAACTGCTCTGCTCTGAAAATGTCAGAGCGTTGAAAACAAAACAGCCTGCCGTTTAGTATCAGTAATTATTATCTGACACTAAACCACAGAGATGTTAGGCAATTTCCATGCTCTCTATACAAAGAAAGAGAGGAAGAGGCCAAATTCACAGAACTCACCAAGGCACAAGCTTGATATATACTTCAAAAATATGATGCATTGTGAGCTTGTAGATCTGCTATTTTTGGAGAGTGAAACCATCATACGACTGAGTATAACTTAAGCAATAGTCAAAATAATCTTTTGTGTGTGTGTGTGTGTGTGTGTGTGTGTGTGTGTGTGTGTGTGTGTGTGTGTGTGTGTGTGTGTGTGTGTGTGTGTGTGTGTGTGTGTGTGTGTGTGTGTGTGTGTGTGTGTGTGTGTGTGTGTGTGTGTGTGTGTGTGTGTGTGTGTGTGTGTGTGTGTGTGTGACAGCAGTGATTATCGTTGACTTGAATTGCTATTTATTTTATCTTTGTTTTTCTTCTCATCTCTCAGACACCACTACGCTATACCAAGACATTACTGCTCCCTGTCAATGTGCTGGTGGTTGCTCTCATTGCTAGACAGGTAAGTTAACTTCTATAATCACCCTGTGGCAAGAACTGTTGTGAGCAGGCCTGGAATTTCGTCATTTTAGGGGCAAGGCCACTTGGCCTTTGGTATTGTCCATTTGTTTACGGCACAAAGGCCAAATGCCAGCGCAGAAAGGCCATCAAATAAAACAGGATTTTAGTCCATTGAAATAATTAATTGAATTTAAGGGTTAAGGAAGATTTTAAATTCGATGTGTAGACTATCAGCTGTGAAATAAATAAATTGGTATTTACAATCTGGTCCATGCTCAGCCCTGCACAAATCAAAGATACTGTATTGGTTTAAAAATGGCGACTCAACAAAAGACACCGGTGTCTACATGACAAGAAAGAGACGCTGGTGTCTACATATTGACAAGAAAGAGACAGACGAGAGAGTGGTACAGTCAGCTGGGGCATTAAGGCCACTGTGGCCTAAGGGCATGCCATTTTTTTGGAGGGGCACAAGTCCAAACTGAGGGGCAACGACGGCCATGGCCTTCATGGCCTCCCTGCAATTCCTGCCCTGGTTGTGAGAGACAGTTAACCCTTCAAGACTTTCTTAAACTTTTCGTGCCTAGGACTAGTGGTGGGCAAAACGACTCATTCCGTTCACGGAAATGATCTGTTCAAATGATGTTGATGTACAAGCTCGCAATGCGGCATAAAGTGACTCGCTGTGAGCTTGTCTATCTGCTATTTTTGAGAACCACTGTTCTAAACTACTGTTCTAAATCCAAAGAGTTTTCTGAAAAACATATGTTGCTATACATACACTGTATACTCAAATCTAAAATGGCAGTTGGTATCCTGGTTATAATGGGTTAAAACAAATCACACAAGTGTGTAGCTACCAAATTGTCTCTTATTTATTAAATATTAATGGCCCCAAGCACTGAGTGGTTAGACACACACATGATAATGTGAATTCACGTGACCGGGTTGCTTTACCAGGCTAACTTGTTTATCCCACACCACTATCTGTCCAGACGGTCCAGGATATAGTGAGGTTCCTTATGGAAGGCAAGAAAGCCTCAGAGGATGATGATGTCAAGTCTGAGGATGAGGATGAGTCTGAAGGGTAAGTCATCTGTAGGGTCCTCTCTCAGTCTGCATGCACTTTCCTGAACGTAAGCGTTCTCATTCACTCTCCTACCCATCCCTTGAATGTACCTCACTTTTTCATTTTATTTGGCTTTAGACTGGATGCTAAATACATTCTCTCAAAACCTGTGGTATGGTATTCCACTTGTTATAGGATCACTTAACATTTTTATATAATTCTTATAATGTTCTGCATTGGTGTTTTGTTATTTTTTCAGAACTGAAAATAAGTGTCATACTGGGAGTCATATTTGTTAGTCGTGTGTTATGTTATCCCAGAGTGTGCCACATCACACCTCATAACTGAGTTAGATTTTATAATATAAATAATATAAATATAATCCAGTAACTTCTGTGTTATTTTGCAGGCTTGAAATGACAGCAAAAGCAGAGGTGAGAACTCCTGGCTGTTACTGCTAATTGTATTCAGTGGCTTTGTCACACCAATACCACTATTTTTGTACTGCGCTCCCATGCATTTGAATGCTGTGAGTCCAATCTCTGAGCCTGGTTTATTCACTGCACTCAACAAGCCTAGCAATTATACAGTATCTTACAAGTGATTTCATTATTAAACTCATTACCGGGGATTGACAGGCAATTTTCCCCATGGTATGGAATCCCCTTCATCTGTCAAAGTTTTAAAACTGAGATTATTTTAAAATGTAAAACTCATCTCATGCCATTGTCCAACCGGTTAGAGTTTTAGAAAGTTCAGAAAATGGCACAAAGGAGACTCTTTGTGTCTCCTAAGGGAACCAGTGGTGGTAATCAATTTATTACCTTTGGAATGTGACAAAAAATAAAGGATATCCATGAATTCAAGTCTCCATTGTGGGATTAATTGATAGAAAAAGGTCATTTTGGGGATGAATTACTCCTTTAATTTATGTACATGTTTACCGTTTTTACCGACTGAGCTGCATTTTTGGTGTGGTGGAACAATGTAAAAGTTGAGAAAAGCTTTTTTTAAAGGCGCTAAGAGGACTGCTTTTTCAACACACAACAACCTCTGTGTGATCAGAGCTCACAGGGATTATCAGAGTGTCTGGTAGATTAGACCAGGGATGCCGCCCACAGCCAAGATTTACCAGCAAGTTCTTCTATGGTTAACTTTAATTTGTTGTTTGTGCCTCTGGTTCATCGTGCCTTTTCTTTTTAGCTTCTTTTGGTGACTTGGATGCGTGCTTTGACGCTCTCTTTCAGCTGGTGTACCACAGTCTCCAGCTGGTGGCGTTTACCGTGTTGGCCATCCTCATCATGCGCCTGAAGCTTTTCCTCACCCCCCACATGTGCATCATGGCCGCCTTGGTCTGTTCTAAACGGGTCAGTACTGTACTACTTTCACTGTATTAGTCTGTTTCGTTTGTAAAAGATATGTATACTCTACCTTGATTTGATTTTATCCTATGAATGTACAAATATAATATAAGGAAGGCTTGTGTCCATGTCCCATTTTCTCAATGTTGAACTTTTCCCACTTTAATTTCTGTTTGGTACCGATTTCTCTTTTTTTTCTCTCTCTCTCTCTCTCTCTCTCTCTCTCTCTCTCTCTCTCTCTCTCTCTTTCAATCTCCTTTTTGTAAAATGCCTCTCTCGCTCATCTGCTTTCCCTGTGTGTCAGTTGTTTGGATGGATAGGTGAGAGGGTGAAGCTGCAGCTAGCGGTGTTTGCCATGGTGGCCATCATGGCGGTGCAGGGTATAGTCAACCTGCAGGCCCAGTGGGGGATCATAGGCGAGTTCAGCAACATGCCCCAGGAGGAACTGCTGGACTGGATCCAAGAGAACACCCATCCAAGTGAGTGTGCTGCTAGGCCTGTCACATATTACATAATCCTCTAATCACAATTATAATCGTTTCCATGTTGAAAAAGTTCATATATTTTCAAACATGTTAAAAGATTGTGGAAATAGTAGATCTGCTATTTCCACTATCAATGTTATTTTTTTTAAGTATGAAGTTGTCGAATATGTCAGTCAATTCTTTGTATATTTAGGTGTCATATCTGCCATGTGCAACTTCAAAACCTATAAGCCAAACATAAATGTAATTGTCAACGGCAAAAACACAATTAAATCGCAAGTCCTATGTGTTGCTGGTCATTTTATTGTTTAGTTAGATGTTGGTGTAATTTCAGTTCATGATAAATTCACTTTTTCCACCATTAACCCGTAATCTACCCTTTAAGGATTGCCTGTGACAATTGGATAGAAATGGGGAAGGAACAGGAATCATTTCTTATGATAACTCTCGGTTTAGCTTATATTTATTGTTTGTGTTTGCATGCGTTTGCGTGCACTTTGCAGAGTCTGTATTTGCTGGTGCCATGCCCACCATGGCCAGTGTGAAACTGTCCGTTGGGCGGCCGATCGTCAATCACCCCCACTATGAAGACGCTGGTCTGAGGTCAGCACTGTACACAAAATGTTTTTCTTATTAATGGTATGATAACTTGTATAATGGCTGCACACCCCTTACAGAAGTAGAAGTTGTAGCCCTTATGAGGGGGGGAGGGGGGGGGGCAGCAGAGGATTATTGAAATATTATAACTCTTTGGGCATCAACCAACACCAAAGACTATAGAAATGAGTCCGAATGCCACTCTGCATCAAGGGTTGGATTGGGGTAAGTCCCTGCAACATACTAGCGTCATGTCCAGGGGGTTTACATCAAACATCCCTTATCTTCAATATTCTACGCCCCCATGCCACAATCACATCTAAAATACATAATGGAAGGTTTACATAGCAGGTCAAAATATTCATGCTGACATAAACTAACTTCAACCTAGATCCTGTTTGTGATGTGATGAAATTTTACCGTTATATGAGCATCACCAAGATAACCCCAAACAGACAACTACTGACCCCAGACAAGTCAACTACTGACCACAGACAGTCTGCACTCATGCTCTGACATAGTGGATGGCCGCCATACCTCAACTAACGTATTACAAATGTAAACGAATCAATCACAAATGTAAAATGGCCTGGAATCATGCCGAGTCAAATATCTTTTCCATGATATTCTCTTGTCAGCTTTGGGAAATGGTCATCAAGATTGATTGAAACTGGGATGTGCTAAAGAAAGATGCTGGTGCGAAAAGCCCAAACAAGCAGATCAGATGTATGGATGATCGGGTTGATTGGAGACGCCGATCTTGTTGTCATGGCTCATTTTACCAGGTTTTCTGTTGTCCTCTCAGGGAGAGGACCAAGCTGGTGTACTCCATGTATAGTCGCATGTCTGGAGAAGAGGTTAAAAGGAACCTGATGAGGCTGGACGTGGACTACTTTGTCCTGGAGGACTCATGGTGTATTAGGCGGACCAGGTACATTAACATTACAGGGTTCTTAGTCTAAAAAGGATCCCTAGCTGTACATCACAATGTATTAGACCAGGGGTCTTCAACGTTTTTCAGGCCAAAGACCCCTTTGCTGAGAGAGAGATGAAGCTCTACATATTGTATAAAATTGTGTTGTAGATTAAACTTTTTCATAGATTTCATTGAGAGCCTAGACTTTTTTTGACAGCACTTTCACTGGGCAGCATTGAGTTGGATGCATGTTGTTGATGTGTGTTTTCTCACAGTTAACCACTTAAACCCTCAATATGCAGAAAACTTGTACCTCAATATGCAGAAAACCTGGTCTGCTCCCCTGACTGGGCCATTAACTCATTTTGGATTAAAAAAAAGACAGTACACAGTTTGAAAAGCTCTGTTGTATCACAATCTTATTCAAGTCCATATTTGAGAGTCTTCATACTTTCGCAACTGCCATCTAGTGGTTAAATAGGTATATGGAACACTTAGGCCAGATTAAAACCACAGAACATGTATGCATGGAATTTAAAAAAAATGTTGTCTCTCACCCCAAACGCACACAACACCTAGCATACAGGACTCTGAACAAGCCTTAATAACAGTCTTCACTCCTTTCTGTCCTGTTGTCAGGCCAGGCTGCAGTATGCCAGAGATCTGGGACGTGGAGGACCCCCAGAATGCCGGCAACACCCCCCTCTGCAGCCTCATGACAAGGAACTCACGGCCCCACTTCACCACCGTCTTCGACAACAGCGTTTATAAAGTTCTCAAAGTCCCTAAAGTTGCCAAAGAGGTCAGATAACATTTGGATTGTACTGTTACATAACCAACTATCTAGTATTTTTTTCCACGCTGGCACTAAGCCTGTTGTGTCTTGGGGGTGAGGTTCTTTTCCCTGTAGGGTCTCTGTTGGAGCAACCACTGCCATTTGCTGCTTTATATTCCACTCCCCTGTAACCTCAGAAGGCCCTGGGGTTCTCCTTTGTGTTGGTGACTTTAGAGAGCCCCCCACGTCGTCCCCAGAGTTCATTAATCATGCCAGTTGCTGTATTCCCGTTGTCCCCAAACGTTCACATTTCAGTTGATTTGGTGCTCTTCAATGCCAGATATGAGGCATTGCATTTCTTTGTTTACTTGATTGTGTTGGTTCTTTTACACACACAAAAAAATATTGTTTTGTATTTGAATTTAGTTATACACAACCCTGAGCTCAGACATCAGTGTTTGTTTTATTTTATCAGTAATTTTCATTGGCTTTTGCTTTTGGAGTTTAAATTTTTCTGCCAGGACCGATCAAAGATGTCCACCAACTGTGAAGCAATACCCTTTGCAAACATGACAACAGCTATATCCATTCAGTTGTTATGTAGTGTTGACATTTTTTGAATCATGCCATAATTGATCTTGAAAGGTTTTCGGTATTATTATATTTTTTTATAATTTATTTGTGTTAGCATTTCTTTATACAAAATGTGTGTGCTGAAGGGTGTTGTGACATATTTTTGTCAGTGGTAAGTGGTGTTTTAAAGTGTTAAAAGAATCACAGGGAAATTAAGTTTGGTTCTTTAAGCTTTTTAATAATAATGCAACTGAATAATTATTCAGGATTGAGGTCAGTTCATTTTGAATTTTCAACATAATTTTTAAATTTCCTGTGGTAAGAGATTATTTTTAAATTCTAAAATAAAATCTACATATTGATTTAATTTAATTGATTGTTCCCTACACAACATTAGTTATGTACATACTCCCATCATGTGGAAAGTTATTTTTGCCAAAGCTTTTTTTTAAGCTGCGAGTGACGAGTGTCAGCTCGTCATTAGACATTTCAAATATTATATACACATACATTACTTCCAGACAGCTGGAAAGACTGGATTCTTTAAAACCCTGACTAACCCCAATAATTGGTAGCAGTGAACTTTTTCAAAATAGTAGCACTCTTTGTTTTCTCCTTACTTATTTCAGTATTGTAACGACAACGTACTGTAAGTTGTGATGCCCTCACCAGAAGGTAGAGCTCTTATGTTATCTGTAGCCTTTACTATGCCAATGCAGTCAAATTAAAGCGGCCTTTAACCCAGTCAAGTCTGACTGTGAACTTGGTGCCACAATAGCAGTTCTACGTTGATGACGTAATCATTTTCAGTCACTGCTTGTTTAAATGTATTTTAAATGTGAATGATTATACAGCAGGCAGTTCTTGCTCAGCAAAATGCAGTTATTTGACCCTTACTCAGCAAGTGTTTGAAGTAAATGCAGTTCTTTGACCCTTACTCAGCAAGTGTTTGAAGTAAATGCAGTTCTTTGACCCTTACTCAGCAATTATTTGAAGTAGAATTGTGCTGTTGGTTGTGAAAGAGTACATGCATGTCCCAAAAATGTATACAAAGGCTCTCGCAACCCAAATGTACGAAATGAAAAGAATGGACATTGGCTGCAATGGTGAATTAGGAATTATGTAAATGCTACAGGTTTCTTTTTAGGTCTATGTTTAAATAGCATCAAGGTACCTTACAACATATTTTGATGCCATAGATAGACATAACCGTACCATAGCACTTTAGCAAAATCTCTGTTTTTTTACTTTTAAGGTTTTCTCAAATACAATGGTATCAATGACTAATAAGAATACAAAATGTGCCAGAGCTTACTGATCAAGAAACCATACAGTATAAATGGTTTATATTGTATTTGTTTCACCATGTTCTAGTTTGATTTTTGCACATTTCACATGTAAAAGTATTCTTCAAAGAGCCCATTGTTTAGGAAGTGGGCTATAACCACACATCATGTTACATTTTGTTGTAAATAATTATTCTTATGGCAAGCCTAGCTTTGTTTATTATGTCTTTTATAATATTTGTCTATTTTGTCTGTATTTTAAAAATAAAAACCTTTCTTATCTGTATCTGACCTTTATTTTATTTTATCCAGACCAGTTTCTGCTCAGTGTGCATGCTGTTTTTAAGTTCATCATGCAGTAACACTTGGGAGTTGGCCAGTACTAGCCTGGAAACCAGACCAATCTGCCTTTGAAAAAAAAAAGGGAATTTCCCTCTGCCATTTGGTTCCAAGCAAGTCCATCATTTAGCTGGGGACCACCAGGAATCCCCTCAAGGACCACTGGTGGTCCCCGGACAACTGGTTGAAAACCACTGTCATTGCGACCATAGGTCGCAGTTTACTGTCAGAACCGGCACAGCTTGTCCGTATGTATGTATTTATGTATACATGTAACACCTGATACTGTGGTGATGTGTCACTGTGACATCAAAGGTGACATTGCAGTGATGTCAGATACTCAGAGCAGGGATATCCATATTTAGGCATAAAAGGGATTCTGTTAAGGATCTCCATATATGGGCATAAAAGGGATTAGCGATGTCAGATACTCAGAGCAGGGATCTCCATATATGGGCATAAAAGGGATTTTGTTAGGGATCATCCATATATGGGCATAACAGGGATTGTATCCCAGATGATGCCCTGTTAGGAGAACCACACTAACAGAATCCATATATGGCCAAGACAGATGGCGCTTTTCGCCCTTAGGCGTCTTACCGGTAGAGTTATTGCGACCGTTAGGTCGCAGTTACTACCAAAACCTCCACCGGCTGTCTGTCAGTCTGTCCGTCAGTCTGTTAGTCTGTCCGTCACGTCACACTTTTCCCCAACTCATATCTCCGCCACCGTTGCCCCAATCCATGCCAAACTTTGCACACACACTCCTTGCCTGCCAATCCACAACCTCCACCCCACCAGGGACCCCCGGAGCTCCAGGGACCCCCTTCCGCCGCCGCCAAAAAGTGCAAAAATGATCAAATGACCACCCAAACGGGGCTGTTCACAGGGAATTCCCGGGGACCACCGACTCCTGGTGCTCCAGCATGGATGCCCCTAGTGGAGGACCCCCGCCACTGCAGCGCACATAAAATGCCGTAACTCGGGCTAGGAGCGACCGGGAGAGCCGGGGCCGGTACCCACGCGTCCGCCTCGGCGGCACCAAGAGAGCCGTCAACATGAATCTGTCCCATATAGCGCCACCATCAGGCCCATTTTTTCAAACACATTTTTGGACACTGCTCCTACAGATTTTGCCCTAAAATCCCGCAAATCGGTACACAGTATGTCTACACTCATGTCATCAACATAGATCTGTCCCATATAGTGCCACCATCTGGCTGATTTTTTCAAACACATTTTTGGACACTGCTCCTACACATTTTGCGCTAAAATCATGCTGCGACCTGACGGGCGCTTATCTCCCGATTAGGGAGTCTTACTGGTTGTGACCAAAGCTGTGTCACAGCTTGTCCACGTGTAGACGTGTACACATTTTTACGGTCTATTTGCCGCTCTGACATCATGCTCTGATGTCACTGTGATGTCCGGCACATCATGTCCACGTATCTGTGTATCTCTGAAGGTCACGCCTGACACTGTGGTTCCCTTGACACATCACAGGTGACATCACCTATGTAAAAATCCATATTTGGGTATTCCCCAGAATCCCTTTTATGCCCATATATGAAGATTCCTGATGTCATCGATATACATGTATATCACTGGCCAATGGCCAGATGGCCAAGACAAGGCCATGTCTGTGTGCAGAATTCCTTTTATGCCTATATATGGAGATCCCTGATGTCATCAATATCAAGCCCATATCTAACAGGACTTCATATGGGAATGCCCATATATGGAGGAAGACAGCCCATATCTGTGTGGCTGGTTCAGACAGGGATCTCCATGTATGGGAATAAAAGGGATGTACTATAAAATTATATTAAAGGTACATGGATCTCCAACTGGTCCGATATACATCAGTGGCCAGATGGCCAAGAATTGGCGCGACCTTGCCCTTTGTCGCATGTCGCCCTGAGGCGTCTTACTAGTAATATCTATTGTCCTAATAGGTAATTCCAGATAATCCCAGCAGATGGCAGCAAGTGCATACTGGAGCAGCAATCCCTGAGCAATCCAGACTCATTTGAAAATGCTGGTCACAGCATCATGCTACAGCAATGGTGAGCCTATTTATATAATCTGATTTTATTTGTTTCATTCTTTCATTCCATTTTTATTCTGTATTCTTTTAACCTTTTCTTCAAACTTCATAATATGAGAAAGATTAAAGATTTTCACCCACTTTTCTTTTCACATCTAAAACAAAGTTGAATCTGAATCTGTAGTGGTTCTCAAGCTTTTAAAATTCAAGAACCACAGTTTGCATGTATTTTTTAGGCCTTGTAAATATTGGAACAAAATGGAACCATTTGGTTGATTGATTCATTATTAGAAGTTTGCATAGGAAAAGGAAAAGGTACAGTCATATCTCCATTATACATGGAGTTCCGTGCTGAAAATACTTACATGATACACACATTATACTAGTATACACACAAAGCCAGACGTAGATTGTACGTAGGTCCAGAGAGGTCACATAACTAATAAATAACACATTTTTGTGATGCGCTTCTCACGGTCTCTGTGGCGCAATCGGTTAGCGCGTTCGGCTGTTAACCGAAAGGTTGGTGGTTCGAATCCACCCAGGGACGAACATGTTTTTAACCTGTATTTAAAAAAAATCCAATAAATCCTTCCTCCGCACACAACGGAAAACAACGCTTGCAGGGCAGAATTAGGATGGTCGATAACCACTCATTATGATCATTATCAAACCGAACAAATGGAAACTGGAACCAAATTGACCCTAACTAACTGTTCCATTCTTACTGTCAAAGTCAAGGGAGACGTTCAAAGTTTTAGTTTGAGAAACACTGATCTAGGGGGTCCCTAAAATAGCATCCCGCCCGCGCCCCACAATAGCATCCCGCGCCCCACACTTTGAGCGGTTACACCCTGCCTTTCCGACGCCCTGCCACTCCGACCATTGACTTCTATGGGTCGAAATGGCGGGGTGCTCCCTCTTTTCTATGCACATCGCCTTTACGACCCTATAACGTCTCGGTTCAGAAATACCGCCATTTCGAATAAACCTGTCGGAAAGGCAGGGTGTCCCCGTTTTGCTATAGACATCACCACTCCGACCCTAGGAAAGCCCTTCTACGCGCGGCCGCTGCTTCTAAGCGAACGATTCAACTGTGCGTATAGCGGCAGTTCATAGGGGTGGAAGAAGAAAAAAAAAAGGAATGAGTTTATGTGCGCATCTCCCCCATCTCTCTCTCTTTCTTTCTTTCTCTCTCTCTCTCTCTTTCTCTCTCTCTCTCTCTCTCTTTCTCTTTCTCTCTCTCTCTCTCTCTCTCTCTCTCTCTCTCTCTCTCTCTCTCTCTCTCTCTCTCTCTCTCTCTCTCAACGCAATCTTGTAACGGGCTAGTATTATTTCTGTACTTCAAGCTTGATGGTTTGATGGAGGGACAATTAAAACATTTATATACACTGAACCGAGGCGGCGCCGACACCCAGGCAGCCCGGGGGTCCCCGGGCCCCGCGGACCACCGCCTGTCCCCCCGCCGTTCAGTGGGCACCTGGGCCAGCCTGCCTCCAGGACCACGGACAGCAACGACGTCATTCCCCATTAATGATTTAATAATATCCTACAGAACAGATGAAATCACGTAGCTGTAATGTAGGCTATATTGCTGGCTTAATTTTTAATCATTAGGAGCAATAAATATAGTCTATACGCCTACTTGATTCAACAATAAATAGGCTCAAGAAAGTTGCCAAATTACAATGGGTCACTGTGACATGCTTATTTAATCAAATCTAATCAATAGTATGCCTTTGGGTAGCTCACCAGATCTGCAAACTCGCAAGCATGCATGTTGTGTAGTCTGTAGACACACCTCATTGTGAGCTTGTAGATCGGCAATTTTTCGCAGTTTGGCTGGGGTCTGGACTCTGTCTTGTTATCAAATGATATCGTCGGCCCAAAACTGATGGACATGAATATACAGTATAGCTACTGACAAGGCGCACAGTTATGCACGACGCTGTCTGTCTGTCGCGCTGTTGCATTAGGCCTACGGTATATCATTATCATCATTACATAAACAATCCATATTTGCGCGCCTGACGGCCCATAGGCCTATAAGATAGCCTAGGCTCCAATCGCTCCATGTACAAGTGCATTAAACGAACAAAAAGGCTTAAATACTTCTAAAATGGACAATTTCTTATATCCCTTTACCCCAGTCCCCTTAATTTATCTGATGAAGGATAGCCTATAGGATATTTTGCTGGTGTTTTCGTTATTCGTAGGCTATTTATTATCGCAAGCCAAGAAGACAATTAAGGTGGCGTTTCCAAAACGTTTCTGGACACACACGCACGCACACACACGCACGCACACGCAGACATTTGCGCTCTTAAGTTAATATGTAGGCCTATTGCTGCAACCAAATCGCCCCTCGGGGACAAACGAATATACATGTAGGCGGCAGCCTATTTGAACTTGAACTTTATGCATATGCACACATGGCTGGGAGTGGATCGATCGCTCTCTCACTCTCTCTCTTTCTGTCATTTGTTTCTTTTCCTAAATAAATAAGCAGCAGCAGTTAACGGCTGCATGGCGCTGCAACTAAATGATCAGCTCGCTTTTGGCTGTATCCTCTATATGAACCTCTCCCTCTCTCGATGAGTCGTTACGGTATAGTCTGGTAACTGTCGTTTCCATTTTCCATTCTGTGTAGAGCAATGGTTGTATGCCAGGGACCACCAGGCTCTAAAAGTGATTCTCAAACGTTTTCATTTCTAGCCTAGGACCCCCAGGTTAACATGCATGAGTCCATCCTTCCTTCCATCCATCGAGAGAGAGAGAGAGAGAGAGAGAGAGAGAGAGAGAGAGAGAGAGAGAGAGAGAGAGAGAGAGAGAGAACCTCGGCAAGCGCTGGCCGTCTGTCGCGCTGCCTGCCTGCCTGTCTGTCTGTCGCGCGCGCTCTGGATGGATAGATAAATACCGAGGGGGGGGGGGGCAAGCGCCGCTGTGATGGACGGACAGACAGACAGACAGACAGACAGACAGACAGACAGACAGACAGACAGACAGACAGACAGACAGACGCGTCGCGCTCCAGACAGACAGACGCGTCGCGCTCCGTGCCAGCTATACCGTCAATTAATTTTACGCTTACAGTTAACGGGTGGGTCCATTTGGTTTCATTTTAGTTACAGATATAAGGTGGTCCACAACTCTTTAGCTGGGGACCACCTGGGATCCCCTCAAGGACCACTGGTTGAAAAGCAGCCATAAAGAAATGTGTCCTCCGCTTAAGGCTGTATGATACAGTAACAGTCCATTGATGCCATTAATCCCTATACCCGTTTAATTAATTCATTGCATATTAAATAGGCCTAAGCAAAATAGGCAGTAAAGCACTGGTGCAAAATGCATGTATGATTGAATAAAGCAAATAGCCTACTCCAAGAAAAAGGACAATGCGTTACTGTTGGCCAGCTCAATAACAGACCTACCCAGGGAGTGTGTGTGTGTGGTAGGCTTCTGTGGTTGGTACAGTAGCTCAAAGACGCACAGGAAAGTATAGCCTATAGACAGGAGGGTCCAGTTCAGTCCCCACACACACCTTTCTCTATCTCCTCTGAATCAGAGGAGATATAGAGCACGACGCTATATAGCCTATTAATCAGAGGCTCTGATTAATAAGAGCCTATAGCGTCGTGCGAAGGTGCGCCTTGTCAGTAGCCTATATTCCATGTCCTTCAGTTTTTGGCCGACGATTGATACAGACCCCGTGCAGCCAGAACCCGCGGAGGGTCGGGATTGGTCGCCAAACAGCGAAAAATAGACGATCTACAAGCACACAATGCTTGCCGAGTTTGCAGATCTTTCGGTGAGCGACGCAAAGCCATAGCCTATATAAAGCTTTGATAAGATTTGATTAAATAAGCCATGTCACAGTGACCCATTGTAATTTTGCAACTTTCTTGAGCCTATTTGTTAAATCAAGTAGGCCTAGGCATAAATAGACTATATTTATTGCTCCTAATAATTAACAAATTAAGCCAGCAATATAGCCTACATTACAGTATACGTGATTTCATCTGTTCTGTAGGATATTATTCAATCATTAATGGAGAATGGCGCGTCGTTGCTGTCCGTGGCTCCAGTAGGGCGTAGGGGGCTGCCCGGGGCTCCGGTGGGCCTGGCAGGCTGGCCCAGGTGCCCACTGAACGGCGGGGTGACAGGCGGTGGTCCGCGGGGCCCGGGGACCCCCGGAGGAAGCTCCGGGGCTGCCTGGGTGTTGGCGCCGCCTCGGTGGACGCACAAAGCCTTATTGCTCGGTCAATTCTCAAGGGATTTTTCTAATTTTAAGTACTGTATCTGTGAAGTGTCTGTATTCATTCAATGTATATAAATCATGTTTTAATTGTCTGGAGAGAGAGAAGAGGGAGAGAGAGAGTAAACCATTGTATATATCACTGCTCTGCCTGCACGTTACCGTGATGCATGAAAACTGTTTTCACCTGCCTATATATTTTGTTCTGATTGTATTGTATTGTATTGTGTACATTTCTGCTTTGGCAATGTAAACGTATGTTTTCTCATGCCAATAAAGCCCTTTGAATTGAAAAAAATTGAATTGAAATTGAGAGTATGAGAGCAGGAATTAGTCATTAGTAGCCTATATTACGCACCACGGACAAAACCTGCGCCATAATAATAATAATAATTATTATAATAATAATAGCAAGAGAGAGAGAAGAGGGAGAGAGAGATGGAGAGAGAATGAGAGCAGCCGGAATTAGTCATTAGTAGGCTATTACGCACCAGGCATGGACAAAACCTGCGCCTTAATAATAATTATAGTAATAATAATTATAATAATAGCAATAATAAAGAGAGAGAGAGAGAGAGAGAGAGAGAGAGAGAGAGAGAGAGAGAGAGAGATAGAGAGAATGAGAGTAGGAATTAGTCATTAGTAGCCTATTACGCATGCACGGACAAAACCTGCGCCATAATAATAAGTGTAATAATAATTATAATAATAGCAATAATAAAGAGAGAGAGAGAGAGAGAGAGAGAGAGAGAGAGAGAGAGATGGAGAGAGAGATGGAGAGAGAGATTTAGAGAGAGACTGTGGGAGGGGTGGGGCGCGGTCGAAATGGGGGGGGGTCGAAGTGGGGGGGGGGGGTCGAAGTGGGGGGGTGGGGCGCGGTCGAAATGGGGAGGGGTCGAAGTGGGGGGGGGTCGATTTGGGGGGGGGGGTCGAAATGGGGGGGGGTCGAAATGGAAATCTGTCCCCACTTTGAGCAGATGACAGAGATTCAGAGAACCACGTGCTGTCCTGTCTCCTGTGTGTGTGTGTGTGTGTGTGTGTGTGTGTGTGTGTGTGTGTGTCTCACAGTGTGTGTGTGTGTGTGTGTGTGTGTGTGTGTGTGTGTGTGTGTGTGTGTGTGTGTATGCGCGCGCGCGCGCGTGTGCGTGTGTAATCTCGCGTAGCCCGTCTCTCGCGTGATCCAACAATGTTTTGCGGCTGCGCAGTACCATTCGAAAAAGTTGCACGGTGAGTGAGGGACGCCGTGGAGGAGAGAGAAAGAGAAAAGAAACAACACACACAACAATGGCGACGACGGCAGCCACAGCAGGCGGAGGAGCGGGCTCTGGAGGGGGAGCGGCGGCCGGCGGCCCGCCGAGCGGCGGCAGCACCTCCGTGGTGGGGCGGAAGAAAGACGGCGGCCCGTCCTCCAAGTTCTGGGAGAGCTCGGAGACCGTGTCCCAGCTGGAGACCGTGCGGCTGTGGATCGGGAAGCACTACAAAAAGGTCTGCACTGCACACTGCTGCCTTGTTGCACTAGCTAGCAGTGGTGGGGAAAGTAACGAAGTAGATTTACTCAAGTACCGTACATAAGTACAGTTTTGAGGTATTTGTACTTTACTGGAGTGTTTCCCATCTTCGATACTCTACTCCATTACATCTCAGAGGCAAATGTTGTACTTCTACTCCACTTACATTTATTTGAAGACTTTAGTTACTAGTTACTTTGTAGGTTGTGATTATCGCGAAACATACAGTAACGACTTCAGGCCATTTGAAAATAGCCATCTAAAGCGATGCGACGCATTGTGAGATCTGTGTTAGATCTGCTATTTTCATAAGAATACATTTGAACCCCTGTGAAATGGGACATTCTGCATAATGAGTACTTAATACTTTTGGTAATTCCAAGTACATTTTGATGCCGATACTTTTCGTACTTTTACTCAAATAAATGTGTAATTCCGGACTGTTACTAGCACTGTAACAGTATTTGTACTTCGCAGTATCGATACTTTAACTTATTAAGTTAAAAATATGAGTACTTTTCCCACCACTGCTAGGCTAGCTAGTCCTCCATTGATCTCAATGAAGGCCCGCGTCCCCCACAGTGCAACAATGGGATGCTAGCCTTTTAGCTTGGCCTTGGAACAGTCTAATCAAGCCACTAGCAGGTTGTTGTTGATATTCTATTCTAGCCAGACTGGGCAGGTTCTTTGTTGTTGTTTTGTGTACCTAAGCACGTGTCCGCATGCAGCCAAAACACCTGGAATGTTGACTTTTCCATGATAGATCCGGTTGAAAACCTAGCTGGCATATTTGCTAACAGTAACACACAGCTAACCAACCGAGCCAGAACATAAGTAATGCAGATGTTTAACAATAATTTAACAATAACTCTTGAGTGTTAAAAGGGTCCATTTGGTTTCATTTTAACACTCTCAAGACTTAAAGTTCTATCTATATACGGGTCCATTTGGTTACCAACGCTTCCATCATTTAGCTGGGGACCACCTGGAAACCCCTCAAGGACCATTAGGATTTCATTATGTGGGGTAATAGTGTTTACAGCTGAATTATCGTATCTATATACAGATTATACACAGTGCCTGGATGTTTTAGCTAAATTCACTGAACTTTCCTGGCTGCCAATAAACGATGAAATGTATCCTCGTGACGTCCAGCTAGCGTTGACTTGTACTCATGGGACCCGACGCATATACAGTATACGCGTTGAACAACTGTTGCATTGACGTTAAACAGTTGGCTTAGATTCTTGAATGATGTGTAGAGAGAAAACTTAAAATAGCTATTCAAATTGAAGCGTCTCTGGGAAGAAGCGTCTTGTTCTTCAGGCGCTTCTGTTGTCAACAAAGCGCCTCTGTGTGCGCGCATGGCAGTGTGCTGCCTTGTCAAACAAAGAATGCACCATGATTATTAGCTGTGCTTTGATAGTAAACTTAAGTACACACACACACACACACACACACACACACACACACACACACACACACACACACACAGAAATACTTTATTTAATCATGATGCTCCAAGTGAAGATGACGATTTAGAGATACTTTTCTTTTGCATGATTGTGGAATGACACATTGTTAAAATAGTTAAAGTATAATTGGATATTGTAAGCATTGATATGATCACAAGTAAGTTACCAACCAAAAAGCACAATGTGATTGTCATATCACAGAAGTCAGAGTGTGTGTGTGTGTGTGTGTGTGTGTGTGTGTGTGTGTGTGTGTGTGTGTGTGTGTGTGTGTGGTGTGTGTGTGTGTGTGTGTGTGTAGATTCATTCGAGGCTTGATGTGGCTCTCCTTGACATTGTCCTTATTATAAATAGACTTTCTGGCAAGCAAACCTCTTTTTCTCTGTTGGCCTCGTCCTGTGTCATAGACGGATCATTTCAGCTAGTTTTGTTTCACTTTTTTAAGCATCTGCCAGTACAGGAGAAATAAGATTATGCCATAGCAGTTATATAAACTGCGAGCACTTTCAAATTTAAACCAGTCACCAAACACACCATCCAGATTTCTGTCTGTATGGTCATATAACGTGACTGCAGGCTTAATGCTTCCTGTGAAAATCACTGTGAACATTAGGCCCTAAGCAAGCGTTGACATGCAAGGACCAATATCTGACAAGCAAGGGGATGTGATCTTACAACTAGGTCTGCATGATGTATAATTTTGCTTAACCTTTGATTGCATTATGAACTTGTGCAATTCTAATACCGTATGCACACGTATCTCACACGCAATTCCATGTTCCAATCACACATGGTCCTGTGTGGTCAGGTGTAAACATAAATAGAGAAGGATGGCCAAAGGTGGATAATCAACACAAAATGAGTGGATGTGGATGAAAATGTTAATGGAAGACTTTAACACAGGATGTGTTATGTCATACTACCATCTCAACAGCCAATAGGTCAATTGTTATTGCCATATCGTGCCGCCCTGCTGTGAACTAAATGGAGAAGACATAGAAAATGCGACAGTTGAGTGAAACTTGCACTAATTCGTAACCCCATAACATCCTGAAACCCACCTGTCTGTGTTATAACATGTTCCACCATAACATCTCTATATCTGATTCCACTCTTAATATGAACGAGTCGATGACTTTGTTAATTACTTTGTAAACTAATTCTGTCAACGCTGTTGTTTGTCTTGTTCCAGTATGTCCAGAACGACTCCCCCTCCAGTAAGTCCCTGGCTGGCCTGGTTGTGCAGCTGCTGCAGTTCCAGGAAGACTCCTTCGGACGCAGGGTCAACAACCCTGCTCTCACCAAGCTACCTGTGAGGACATGGACTGTGATGTGCACACACACATATCCACACACACACACATACTAATCATTAGTATACCTGGGAAAGACCTTACATTTGCATATCCCTCTAACCTTGATTTTGACTAAATGTTAAACACCTATCTCTAAACTTTAGAGATGGCTGTTTAACATTTAGTCAAGACCCTCAAAGTATCAAGTTTACACTTAAAAATTGGCCAGTTAGCAGATGCTCTTATCCAGTGCGACTTACAAGTGCAAATCATAGTAAGCAGAGTACTAATCACTATTTTTCTAAAGATATTTTTGGGGTCTTTTCTCTGCCTTTGGGGGGTTGGAAGGGGTCCCAAAGGTCGTTGGGATCGGGAGTCGACACTCTGTCAGGCTGGATTACCAGCCCAGGTGCTCAGACGCCAACCAACCGCCCAGGCCACACTAAACACTATTAATACATCCATAGCATCATACAGTCTTTGCCTCTCTCTTTTTATATGTGATAAGTACACTGTCATACTTGCCCAAATGTCATCTCCACTCACTCACTCACTCACCTCCTAGGCCAAGACTTTCCTGGATTTCAAAGCAGCTGGAGCTCTCTGTCACATCCTTGGGTCTGCCTACAAGTTCAAGAGCGAGCAGGGCTGGTGAGTCTGGTCTTTATACCAGCTGTTCAACTTGAGTTGACAGAACAACCTGTCCCATTGCCTTGCCCCCTCATAGAGTCCTGACATGCAAACAAACAGGGGTTTATCATTGCACAGTGGAAGATTTGAAAGTCTTATAAATTGTCTGGAAATGTTGATTATGTTGGCGTTTTGGAAATATCTGAGAAAATGTTCTTCATCAAGCTTGGCTTCTGGTCGATAAAACAAGAACTAGTAACTTAAAATCAAATGGCAAGAGTCATGTGATACATCTGATATTTGTTATTTATTCATACAATCTTTGCTGTGTCCTCCTTGACCAGGCGCCGGTTTGACCTACAGAACCCTTCTCGGATGGACAGAAATGTGGAGATGTTCTTAAATGTGGAGAAGACTCTGGTGCAGGTACAGCTATGAACACAAAACAAAATACAAGACAAAAATGAATACGTTGTTGTACACTGGCATCGTGTGTGTACAACACACACACACACACACACACACACACACACACACACACACACACACACACACACACACACACACACACACACACACACACACACAAACATTCTAACCTAGCTGTTCTTGTCTGCAGAACAATTGTCTGACTCGGCCCACTGTGTACCTGTCATCGGACATTGAACAGAAACAGGCCAATAAGCTTAAAGATATCATCAAGAGACACCAGGTGAGTGATTTCTAACTAAATCCAACCAAACCACCCAGGAGAGGACTGTCAGGACTGCTGCTCTGCTTACACTCACTGGCTTTTCACTAATTGTCATCTCTTGGTGTTACATCTCTTTATTCCTTTCTTTTTCTCCAACGTCTTCCTTCTGCGTTCCTTCTTTTCAGGGCTCCATCACTGAGGATAAATCCAAGGCTACCCACCACATCTACCCCTCTCCCTCTCAGCAAGAAGATGGTAAATTAGCATGTTCTTTTAGTACTTATGCTAATATAAAGCAACTTTGAGTACCTAGAAAAGTGCTATATTAGTTTGATGTATTATTATTATATGCTCTGTTAGCCCTGGATTACAACTAAGTCGTTGTGTGTGTGTGTGTGTGCGTGCGTGTGCGTGTCGCAGAAGAGTGGTTGCGCCCTGTTATGAGAAAAGACAAGCAGGTGCTGGTCCACTGGGGCATGTACCCAGACAGGTGAGCATGGACTGTCCTTACGTTTGCAAAATAGATAGGTAGCGTGTAGTATTTTTATTTTATTATAATTTTTTGCTTCTGAAGCAACAAATGTTTTGTAAAAATGGAAAGGTGTAGGCCTGCGAAAGAGTCATAGGAAGAGTGAAAGAGCAGCCGCACACTCTTGCTCCGATGCAAAATAAATGATTTATTCTGTAAACCAGATGAAGACAATGCTGTCCATTTCTTAGTTTACAATAATACTGTTGCATCAGTCAGCAGTAAGTGTTCGGATGTTCTTTCTCTTTCCCTATCTGTGTAAACCTTGACACATTTCACTTATGTATCAGAAGAAGGTGAAATGGCTAGAATGAAGCCTTGTAATGCAGAAATGCTGTATAGTGAAAAGGCTCCGGTCCTGTCAGATGGCTTGGTTGTTCATGTTCTACAACCTTTTTGGTAAATGTATTCACTCTGCTGTTTGCCTTCCTAGTTATGACACCTGGGTGGCTGCCAGTGAGGTGGATGCTGATATAGAAGATTCACCCAGCTCAGAGAAGCCCTGGAAGGTGAGACGGCACCGGTGGTACTGCAACATAGAGAACCCTGTTTACATTTAGAACGGATGTAGTGCTGACTGTAAAAGCCTGCTTTGAATGCATATTATTTGGCACACATAACTACATATTCTGGAACCACCCAGTGAAACGTATTTAGCCAACTCAACATAAAGGAACATCACCACCAAAGCAACAAAGACATCTAAGACTATATATAGATTATATGATGATTGCAGTATGAAGAGAAATGATCATGATTATCCTGTTAGCCATTATTGTGCAGCCCTAATATAAGCTAATGGTTAATTTATATTTTGTCATATGACCACGCCTGTCACTGAAAATCTGTTATTTCCGGGGAGTGTCACATTTATACAGCAAAGTATGAATTGGGCTTAATGGTCACGGGTACCCAGTTGGACATAATGGATGATCAAGCTCCTCTCTCTGCCTCCCTGTCCTGTCTCCTCCCTCACAGGTACATGCTAAGTGGGTGCAGGATACAGATGCCTTCAACGAATGGATGAACGAAGAAGATTATGAAGTGGATGAGCACAAGAAACCAGTCAGCTTCCGCCAGAGAATCTTCCCTCGGGAGGAAGAGGTAGGATGCGTGTGTGTGTGTGTGTGTGTTTTTGACTTTGGCTTGAGTATGCCTTGTAGATTGCACTCTGTCTGTATGTCTTTCCACACGTCCGTTTGTCACCCATCCTTTCCTCGCTCTTGCTCTCCTACCTCCCGCCTTCTCCCCACCACCGCATCCCTCCTCCCGTCCCTGCTCCCCTTCTCTCCCCCTCAATCCCGACCTCGTGTGTGCAACCGTTCCATTCTCTCATTCTCTGGCTCTTTCTCTCTCTCTCTCTCTTTCTCTCTCTCTCCCATCCTCCATACCTCGCTCTCTGTGCCACGTGGGGTTTGTCTGATCAGTCTTCCCGTACACCCGATCGCAAGGAGCGCAAGGCCAACTCAGCTGGCAAGAAGAGGAGGCGCTCACCCTCGCCACCCAGCACCCCCGCTGAGTCCCGCAGGAAGGGAGGCAAGAAGGGGTAAGAGTGTCACTTTCTTATTTGGCAAGCGATTAATCACACACATGTACCGTAGGGATAAATCACAAGAGAGGGCAAATAACTTGTAGTAAATATTTGGATGGGATTCCTTCCCCCAAATTAAATATAATTCACTATGATGAGTGATTTATGTTATGTACATCTATTGCTGTTGAATAAGTTGCATTGGGTATTGTATTGTAATTGTCATACAACTGGATTATCTAAAAATATATCTACAGTATCTGATCTGTATTTTTCCACTGATTGTTGAATCTCCTGGAGCTGACATTTATTCCTCTCTTTTCTCTCCTTTTCTGTGTTGTAGGAACCCAGGGCCACACTGGAAGCGCCGCGGCCACCGAGGAGAGGATGACGACACAGAGGAGGACCTGACTAAGGACATGGATGACCCTTCCTCTGTTCCAGGCATGGAGGAGGTCACACTGGGCAAGAACGGTACAACACCAATAGGCTTTTATTTATCTATATGCATACTTTATGTAAATTATTTTCCTGTCTGTTTCATCTTTCATATTCTGGGTTAAGACACTGACATAGAAATCCACTCGGCTTGAAAAACAGCAGTCAACACACACAGACACACGCAAAGTGGCCATCAGGGATGTTCAATCAGAGTTCAGTACTAGGCTCTAGCTTGATATACACTGAAAGAGGTCTGAACGGGTTTCTAGATCACGTCCCATCTGTGATGTCCCCCTTACTGTCCAATCTATCCCCACGTCCTTCTTACCAGTTGTAATTTGCTGTCTTCTTTTGAAACCCCAGATTGCAAGATAATAATGCCTCTGCCTGCAGACAAACAAAACCGTTTTAGTGTCGTTTTTACCCATTGCTCTGTTCTCTCTGTGCCTGCTCACCTAATCCTTTTGTTTTCTTCTCATCTGCAGTGAATTCAAAGAAAGACAGTGAACACACTCCAGTGAAAGGAGGGAATGTGGCTGATTTGGGTAAATTCTTTTTGATTTGGATTTAGGCTTGATCTGCTTAAAGGAGCTATAGTCAACTTTTTCATTGTAGGTGTACATCCTAGTCTACAGACTAGGATGTAAACAAAGTACGGGCCCTGTAAATGTAAACAAAGGGCCAAAATGATTATTTTATCATTATTTTACGCTTTTTGTGGTCATTTTTTAATTGAAACACATATATGAAGCTTATTTTTTTATAAAATATTTTCGAAACATTATTTTTATTTTAGCATCCGTTTTTCAAGAAAAAGTTGACTATAGCTCCTTTAAGTTCGGATATTGGCTCTGCTTCTGAACAATGTCACATGATGTTAACAACAATGGATTTTTTTTTCTTTCTACCAGATGATATGGAGGATGACTCTGTGCTGTCAGGTGGCAAGGTAAAGGATAGGTTTATTTTCTGTTTCCATCATAAATGGTTTTGTTTTGTTTTTAGCCATCAGCATGGCAAGATTTCAATACACACAGAGCTGTTGTAACCTCATGATACACTTTATAACATAGCTGATATCTCACATAGCAAGTCCTTGATGGGTTTTCTAAAAAATGAAAGTACAGCATCACTTTGATGGGTTCTAATCAGAAGTCCTTTGGTACCTTCCAGAATGTGAATACTCGAATGTCCCTGACTCACTTTTATCTCTGGCAGGAGGACGAGGAGAAGGACAAGGCAGAGGTCAACAGGCTCATTGACTCTGGAGAGGACAACGTGACGGAACAAACCCACCACATCATCATTCCCAGCTACGCTGCCTGGTTCGACTACAACTGGTGAGTGGAGACCCCTAACAACTCATGTGACACAGACCCTTTATAACTACAGTCAGTGTTTTCCCATGGAAGGAAATATAACTTCCTTATTTTTCAGCCAAAGGCTATAGTGATTTTTACTTGCCAAATCAAAAATGTATTTATTTTGTTCTTCCCTCTAGTATCCATGAGATTGAGAGGCGAGCCCTACCTGAGTTTTTCAATGGAAAGAACAAGTCAAAATCTCCAGAAATGTGAGTCTAGTGCACTTGAGCGCAAACACACATATCCATGCAAACAAACAAGTCCTCATGGACACACAAACACACAAGCCATTTTAAGCGGCAGTGGCTCAGCAGGTAGAGTTGCCATCGTGGAGTCGGAAGGTTCCCGTCCCGGTTCGATCCCCATTCTCCTGGCTGTGTGTCAAAGTGTCCTTGAGCAAGACACATAACCTCTATGCTCATGATGAGAAGCTTGGTACTTGTGTGGTTTCCTCTGCCATCGGTGTATGAATGGGTGAAAGTGAAATTCATTGTGCTTTGGACGAAGTTGCTATAATTTAACTGCTGTCCTATGTTGGTTTGTTATTACTGTCACCTTGACAACCCTGCTGTGTTGTTTTGCTCTGTTCCCCAACAGCTACCTGGCCTATCGTAACTTCATGATAGACACCTACCGTCTGAACCCACAAGAGTACCTCACCTCCACCTCCTGCCGAAGGAACCTAACTGGAGATGTGTGTGCAGTCATGAGGTGAGCTGTGGTGCAGTGTTCAAATCTCTTACCTTGCCGAATATATAGGTTCTGAGGTCACTAATGTTAAAGGAATTCTTGGCCCAAAATTAAAACTGTCATTATCTACTCATCCTCATAACATTTGATGTGTGGATGAAGTAAAAAAAAAAGAAAAGAAAAAAGTTTGAAGCAGCCATAAAATAATTTAAGTTGTGGATTGAGAAGAGTTCCAAACGAGTACACCATAATCAAAATGGTCTGAAGCCAAGCAATTGCGCGTTTATACACTTCTTGGTGAGAACACAAAACATTGTTTCATTTTTAACTATTCCTTACGCATGTATTATTAGCAGCAGCAGCATGTATAATTAGCAGCAGCCAATGTCTGATGCCACTACAATAAAGTTAAAAACACTGTAACCTCTTCCAGGGTTCATGCCTTCCTGGAGCAGTGGGGTCTTGTGAACTACCAGGTAGACTCTGAGAGCCGGCCTCTGCCCATGGGACCCCCGCCCACCCCCCACTTCAATGTGCTGGCTGACACTCCCTCCGGCCTTATGCCCATGCACCACCGACCACCACCACAGGTAAGAACACAGGGAGACAATACAATGACAGGTCTTCAAAGGAAAACAGATGGAGAGAGGAGAGGGTCACTAGAGAGACCACCTCAGAATAGACGGTGACAGAAATGGAACGAGGTGTAGGGGAGGGTGAGAAGAGATGGAGAACAATGGGCTCATAATAATGTCATTTCTTTAGATTCCCCCTGGCCAGCAGATGCTCAACTTCCCAGAGAAAGGCAAAGACAAGCCCACTGACCTGCAGAACTTTGGCTTGCGCACAGATCTTTATGCAAAGAAAACCTCCAAGGTAAAGAATTGCTTTTAAGTATTTCACCACTATTTTGTGTGTTGTGTGCCTGTGTGTGAGACCCCCAGAGGCTTGTGAGGGGAATTTGGGAATGGGATTCGTCAGATGAATAATGGAATTTAAAATGTCATACATCCCTATGTCTGTCTCCAGGTCTCTAAAGGTGCAAACGCCACAAGGGAATGGACTGAGCAGGAAACTCTACTGCTGCTAGAGGTGAGTCATGCAAACCTACTACTGACTTAACACTGGTCCAGTGAGCTCTGAAACCAAGTCTATTCCTGCACTAAGACATACGTATGAATAACCACACTAGATGGTTGCCTTCCATAGTCTTTCATCTGTCTTGTTTCTCCCTTTCCTCTGTCCTCCTTTATCTCTTCTTTCACCTCACCCCTCGTATTCCTTCCTCTGCCATGCATTCATTCAATGGTTGGTGACTTGCCTCTCACAGGGGCCACCCAAGCTAAAAATAAAATACATTGTTAATTTCGTCGACTAGAACTATGACGGAAAATGTTCATCGACTACCTTTTTTCACTGACAAACTAAAAACTAAGCTATGATGACTAAAACTATATAAAAATAATAACTATATAGAAATAAGACAAGTAATGTTATGTTTGGTTGTGCTCAGGTCTTGTGCTCTGAAAATGGCAGATCTACAAGCTAACAACACGAGTCTTATGATATTTAGTGGAATAAAACTAGACTAAAACTAAAACATTTCAGATGACTAAAATATGACTAAAACTAAATGATTATTGTTATTATTTTTTTCAATAGACTATGACTAAAACTAAATAAAATGTGAACACTGCCACCCCTTCACATAATGTCGTGTTTATCTTTACTCCCTTCAGGCGTTGGAGATGTACAAGGACGACTGGAACAAGGTGTCGGAGCACGTGGGCTCTCGAACCCAGGACGAGTGCATCCTGCACTTCCTGCGGCTGCCCATTGAGGACCCCTACCTGGAGAGCACGGAGGCCTCGCTGGGACCGCTGGCCTACCAGCCCGTTCCCTTCAGCCAGTCTGGCAACCCCGTCATGAGCACTGTGGCCTTCCTGGCCTCTGTGGTGGACCCCAGAGTGGCCTCTGCTGCAGCCAAGGCAGCACTAGGTGAGGACATGGAGGATCAGTTAGTGTGCTGTTGTGCTAGTGGTGAAAAGATGAGTCCATCCAAACAAAATCCATACCAAACATTTTTGTAATCAAATATTTGGTTTAATGATTGTAGAGAAAATTCCTATGTCTTGTTTCATAACATTGTAGTCATACCATATTATAGAATTACAGGACCCTTTGTTCAGTTAACTGCATGTGTATGTGTCACAGGAGTGTCACAAGGGGGGAGGGAAGTGGGTCTGAGTTAGGGGTGGGCGATATGGCGATAATTATCGTCTCGGCGATACAGCTTTGCCACGATAGGCCATTTCAGAATATCGTTTCTCTCGTGATACAAAGTCATTTAGAAAAGGCTCTGGATATACAGCGAGTGCACGTTCCATGAGTCGCAGCTCTATTGCTTAATTTATACTTCTATAGTACGGTGGTGTAATTCGCCAAAAAGAACAGATCTACAAGCTATAACGTGTCGCGGCTCAACGTGTCATATAGTTTGAGGATCTATCCCCTGCTTTCACGGCCCCTCCCCCGTGCAGCACGCAGACAGGCTACAGAGTGTCTACAGCACTGACTGACTGAGTTGTGATTGTGCAGGAGCACGGCACAGTGGTCCACGATTTAGTTTCACTTTCACGGGACTTAAAGCAGTGATGCAGCTTGGCCTGCATTCTTTGAAGCATATTTTTCATAATGGATGCATTAAACTAACAGGACGCAAACTACTTATCCGTCCTGCTATCGCTATCAGCCATCTCACTGCTTGCAAAGCTGAACTGTGCTGGAGTCTCATCCATAGCTGTGTGTTCTGGCAGTATTGATGAGATGATTTAGATCACCTTGTAAATCCATGCTTCTGTTTTTATTAACTATAAACAAGTAGCTATTTGCTACTATAAACAAGTAGCTATTTGCTGCTATTTGTAAAGTGCTTATGTTTTCACCATTGATGCATGCGTGTGTCGTCGCGAATCGCGGTGAAATCGTCGCGTCTATTTTGCGTCTATTACATAATTGGCTTAGTTATAAAAACCATGCCATTATTGTTAGTAGAAAAGCGAAAAGCTAGGATGATAATGAGTGAGTAATTCTCTAAAAATAAAGCTTGTATCATAACAAACCTCCTGACTTTGGTTGGTCATAAGGTAATTTGTTTTCCCTCAAGTTTCAATGGAAGGCATGGGTTGTTGTCAACCTGTGGGTCGAGACCCCCAGAGAGGTCCCGCCAAATTGTTTTGAATATAGCCGATCTACAAGCTCACAACACTCAAAAAACATTTCAAGGGAACCCATAAAACATTTCTGGGACCCATTTGAATGACCTGAACCATCATCACACCAACTAGTAAATATTTTGAGGTAAAAAATGATAATTGTTTAATCAAAAATCTGAATGTTATCATTAAAAAAAAACATAGATTAGGCTATCTATCTTTCTATCTGCAGCATAAAAATGAATAGATTATCTATAGAATATCTGTGTGGGTCTAATAAACCAACCATAAGGTAATTTGTTTTCCCTCAAGTTTCAATGGTAAGGCATGGGTTGTTGTCAACCTGTGGGTCGAGACCCCCAGAGAGGTCCCGCCAAATTGTTTTGAATATAGCCGATCTACAAGCTCACAACACTCAAAAAACATTTTAAGGGAACCCATAAAACATTTCTGGGACCCATTTGAATGACCTGAACCATCATCACACCAACTAGTAAATATTTTGAGGTAAAAAATGATAATTGTTTAATCAAAAATCTGAATGTTATCATTAAAAAAATCATAGATTAGGCTATCTATCTTTCTATCTGCAGCATACAAATGAATAGATTATCTATAGAATATATGTGTGGGTCTAATAATCATAATAAACCTAAAAACTCGCATAAAACAGTATCGTGATAATATCGTGTATCGTGATACTGCATGAAGCATATCGTGATAATGCTTTTATCCAGTATCGCCCACCCCTAGTCTGAGTTACTAGGGCCCAAGGTGGAGGGGCCTTAATTATTTAGCTATTGAAAAATAGTAGATACTGTATACAAGCTCACAGCTGCCACAGAGTGCCGTGCTGCAAACTTTGTTAATGACTGCTCGATAAAGGCAGTGAGTAATTTTACATACATCTGTTGGTGTTCAGAATCTTCAGATAACATGAGCACTAACAATTATTCTGTTGTTTGTTAATTTCACCACTTTGTTTTAAATGAATAATAGTCTTTCACAAAATAGTTTTGACCTTTTAATTGATTCTGAAAATAATGGGTTACTTAAATCCCAGTTGCATACAGTATGATTGTGGTGACGATTTCTTCAGTAGACGTTTCAAAGGTTTGATGGATCGATCTCATCCCTCTTCCAGAGGAGTTCTCTCGTGTACGTGAGGAGGTGCCAGCAGAGCTGGTGGAGGCGCATGTGAAGAAGGTGCAGGAGGCTGCCAGGAGCACTGGCAAGGTGGACCCTGCCTATGGCCTGGAGAGCAGTGGCATCGCTGGCACTGCCCCTGAGGAGCCGGAGAAGACCGGTCAGTAATGCATGAACAATCAGGCCTAAAATTACAATATCCCCCCTGGTAAGGGAACACAGATTTTAAAAGACCCAAGTCTTCTGACATCTGTATTCTTGAATCTGGCCCCTGGAAGGCAGTAGAGAGCTATATTACAGCCTTTTTATAGCGAACATGCAGGATGTTTTCTGAGAGACAAAAGTCACCTCCATTTATTTATTTTTGATAACATTGCATATTTGAAGTTGTCCCTGCGGATGTTATCACCCTATTTTTTGTACATTTTCTCATTGCTTCTTTTGGACACATAAAGGTTTTACTGTAGTGCATAATGTCTCGGTTTGGCCACCGGGGGCAATACAGGACCCTTTGTTCAGTTAACTGCATGTGTATGTGTCACAGGGGTGTCACAAGGGGGGAGGGAAGTGGGTCTGAGTTATTAGGGCGCAAGGTGGAGGGGCCTTAATTATATAGCTATTGAAAAATAGCAGATATACAAGCTCACCGCCGCCACCGAGTGCCGTGCTACGAGCTTGTAGATCTGCTATTTTTTAAAAGTCGTGAAAATATGTGCTCTCTATATGTTTTTTAAGCGAACATTTGTAACTAAAATGTTGCTTCTGGGGGGTCCCTGGAACTAAATATTTTGAGATGAGGTTCCGTGGCTAAATACATATAATTTTAGGGGTCCTTGACATTTAAAAAGTTTGAGCACGACTGACATAGAAACATAGGTTTTTTTCAAAAATAGTAGATCTACAAGCTTGCAGCACGGCACTCGGTGCTGTGCTGTGAGCTTGTATATCTGCTATTTTTCAATAGTTAAAGCGCAAAAGAATGCGTTCCCCGTCTAAATGGGTTAACCCCCACCTGAAGAACATTCATGGGGGGCCCGCAGTGAATCCTTGTACCCAGGGCCCAGGATTTGGTGCGACACCCCTGTGTGCATGTGTAGGTTAACCATGGCTCGCTGCCGTGGTAACCGCTGGATTAAACGGCAGTGGCAGATGGAGCGAGAGGAGAGGAGGGGCTCAAAACTGGGTCAGCTCTCTCTCTTTCTCACCCTCCTTTTTTCAGTTTCTCTCTCTCTCTCTCTAGCTAGCATCTGCTTACACCTGAATTACTGCATTCTGTAAACACGTTCACAATCAATAAGCTGCTTTAAATGCTTTCACTGCCCACTTCAGCACTCGCCCAACACCGTGAGGTGATCAATATTGAAACACTCTGTGAATGCACAAGTGCACCCATGACACGGTTTAACACTCAGCGGACCCGACATACATGCATGGACTGTTGCTCTAACACGCACGTGCGCACACACACACAGGTTGAGACACTGGTTTTACATGACCCGCCTCGATTATAGACTGTTAGACAGTGTATTCTCAAGCCATCAGATTTCCAAATTAAGGGGTTATGGTATGTATCAACACCAGCAACACCCCTAGATCTATTGTTACATAGTTTATATTTTATGTTACATATAACTGCCGAAGCCTTGTAGTGTAGCTGGAATGTTTATTTTTTATTTTAAGTATCTTGTGCGTTGATCATAATTGTCTGTGACTTATTTTGCCTGGGGCTAGCCTCACACCAAGTAAGCATTTCATCATACCTCGCTGCATGTGGCCAATTAAGCTGAACTTGACCCCACACATGCGTGCACACCGTTTTTCCTCGTGTGAGACGAGGAGTTGTTGTTGTGATATCCATGTTGTCTGATTACCTCTGATTACCTCCTTTGTCCTAACAGAGCCCGCCGAGGCCGAGAAGACCGACACAGATACCGACTCCCAGCAGGGCGATAAGGTGAGACCACCCAAGAGACTAGTTAGATCACTGGTTCCCAAACAGTGGGACGTAGGGCTGTCACAATTATTACATAATCGTCTAATCGTGATTTTTCATAATTGTTTCCATGTTGAAAAATGTTCATATATTTTTTTTAAAGTAAAAAATAGTGGAAATAGCAGATCTACAAGCTCACAACGCGTCGCATCAGCTCATGGGTCATGACTCGAGTAAAAACCCATTTCTTTTCCTACAAAAAGATTTATATATGTTTAAAAAATGTTCCCCTACCAAAAAATCTTTATTTTCAGAAATAAAATAATTGAGATTTTTATAAATGTTCCAACAAAGAAACAAACAAACACATCTACGAAATTCCATAAATAAAATATTATAATAATTAAGAAGTAGTGAAAATAGATGATTTTACAAGCTCTCAATGTGGCGCGAAGCGACACGTCGAGAGCCCTAATTTTTTCGAATGCTATATTCACTAGTTTGGGTCCTGGGCGAAAGTGTCATTTCTCTGTGGGTTACGGGCTAAAAAGTTGGGGACCCACTGAGTTAGAGGGCCATCTCTCACTATCATGGACCCGGTCCCTCAAAAATCCATAATTTTAAATCCAGATTTGTTTGGGCAAGGTTTTTCACAATACAGTTGTGATCTCTTAAATCTAAGAAAATATCTTGCTTAAGCTATCATAATCCTACTCTCATGTGTCCTAAATCCCCTAATGACTTTATTTTGGGTCACCAGATCATAAGACGTTTTGTTTTTCTTTGAGTTGACACCACTACATTCATTTCATAGCAATGATAAGAAGTGAGTTGTTCCTTGTGCAATTTGATTTTAGTGTCTGGGAATCCTGCCCTAGCTTTTTGATCCCTTTCTCTTATATATTTGCTGTACACCTCTTGATTTTAACAACATCTTTGCCTTTACCTCTCCATTTCTCTTTCTTCAAATGTTTCTAGATCCTGTCTCCACACACACACATTTTCCACACATTCTCATGAGGGTTGTGTTCCATTGTTTCGGAGGCCCCGGGGGGGTGAATGTAAAAACATTAGCTAACATTAACAGGAGTTAACTATGCTCCACTGGGTTGGTGTGGTTGCTTATAGCTCCATCATTAGTACCCATTAGCACAGGGACTGTGGGACTGTGGCGCGCACGCATTGCGGTGCTACAGATTTTAGGCCGGGTGGCCCGCCTGGCCAATAAAGCACTGCAGGAAACCCTGGCTGGTTGTCAGCTCCACTTTATTTATTGCTGCTTTCAATTTTTCAATCTCTGTCGATCTTCATGAAGAAAAATTCCTGATGAAGATTGTCTGAGATCAAAACGTTGAAAGCAGCAATAGAATAAAATGGAGCTGAGAACCGGTGTTAAGATTTCTCTATTTTACCAACCGATTTGATTGTATACATTAAATAATGAGCATGATGATGATGATAAAAATTTTGTGTTGAACTGCATTGTGCTTGTTACTCTTGGCTCTTGTATTGTTTCTTGTGTGGGGACTATGTATATTACCATTATTATTAAATCTTCACTGTCTCCCATTCTCTATTCTGGCTTTTATGCCCCTCATTTCTCAGCGCACACATCAGCTTGACGACAAATCTTTTTTCCTTTTCTTCTCTCTCTCAAATCTGGGCCTGTATTCTGTCAAACTAGAATTTGTCCTCAACTACAACCATGATCCTTCCTACAACTATTTAAGTGCATCAGTCTCATCATACGTTTCTGTGTGGATGTGTGCTTGTCCATCAGGCGGAGTCTAAGGATGAGGCAGAGAAGCCCAGTGAATCAGCAGAGAAAGCTGATAAGGTGGAGGGAGGAGAGAAGGTGAAGAAGGAGAGCACTGAGGCCTCTGAGCGCGAGGAGGGAGACAATGAGGCAGGAGACAAGACCGCAGCAGCAGGTAGGCTGGAGCCAAGACCATACATATGTTTCCATTCATTGTCACACACATTTGAAGCGGATGGCATTTGAAGATATATTAACCCATTTAGACCTAAGTCCGCCTGGAAAAAAGCCTTAAAAACCTATGGCCGATTGGAAAAATACCCCTAAAACCTGAGATTTTATGGAAAACTTCACAGAGGTGTCAACGTCTACTAAAACATTTATTTCTCAGCCTCTGTAGCAGCTAGAAACAAAATTTCAAAACTGTTTGATAGCTTACACCTTTGGCTTTCATGGGAAATTACTTGTCATGGTCCAGACCTTTATCATTCTTTTAAAAAAAATCTGCAAACTCAAATATTGTAATAAATCTTATAAAACGTCTAATAAAAAATACATTTCTCAGCCTATGTAGCACATAGAAACATAAATATTTGAGACCTTACACCATAGGCCTTACACCATAGGCCACCACTTTGACAAGAAACAACAATCCACCAGCCTTTATATTGAATATTTCAATTCTTACGAGCACCCAGCTCAATATTGAAACTTCATCGCATGTACCCAGATTGCATATTGACTGTGTCAATTCTTGTTTTTAGCTCCATTTAACGGTAAATCTGGCGAGCGACATTTGTCATTATTATTATATGTGCGTGCGCGCGTGTGTGTGCGCCTGTGTATGTGAATGAATGAACCATATCATCATAATCATTTTATAAGTGTTATTACCTCTGTTGTTCTGGAGTTTGGGGTTGACTCTGTGCTGCAAAGAGTCGGGTCTCTGAAACTAGCCGTGTCAAAGTGCGTCCGTGAAAAGTTATCCAGTCCTGATAAAATCCACGAAACACTTCTTCATCATCGTCGTCGTTGTTTTCAAACATATCACATAACAATAACAATGCCAATTCCAGCGGGCCTGGTTTGCCTTCGCTCAATGCGTCTTCCATTTCGCCGCTATGAGTAGCTGCACTGGGATTCTCCGACAAATAAAGTTATGTAAGCAAAAAAAAAAAAATCCCAGCATGCTTTGCGGTAGTCAGGGAAGCATACGTCATCGCCTTCTGATGCATTTCATTGGCCACGAGACCAGAAGAGGGTAAAAACTACAGGAAACGCATTTTGCATTCCCGGTCTGAATGGATAAACAGCATTTTGCGTTCCCGGCCTGAAAGGTAGAAACGCATTTTGCGTTCCCGGTCTAAATGGGTTAAGATAATCGCAAAAGAAATGTATGTGGAAAAAGCTGTTTCCTTCACCTGGCCTGAAGATAATAAAGTATGTAATGAGATGGTAAAATGCCCATAAGGATTTTCAAGACCACCTGAAAATAATGGAGACATTCATTAAAAAAATATGACTTAGTTATTAAGCAGATTCAGCATAAAGAGAAATAGAGACATGCAACAGTATTTCTTTTCAACATTGCTTCTAGCAGCCTCCATCACAACCTCTTTAAAAGGATACAAGCAGCCGCTTGTAAAGGATACACTTAGAAAATGAGGTCTTCCTTTCGAGGGTGGGCATCACGGTTCACCACTGTGTCCGTAATGAGAGGAGTCGCTCAGAAACTTGTATCTCCATATTTTATCAGATTTAATACTTCGTTTGACAGTGTCATGCAAAAGTTGAGAAAATTACCAATTAATCTATTGTGAAATGCCCACTGTAGCATGTGTCTTTTTGTGTGCACTGAACGTTTTCCGACCTCTATCACACTGGCTCTATGATGTGAATGTTAACCTCCCTCTTTCTCGTCAGATAAAGATAAGGAGGAAGCTATGGAGACGTCGACGTCGGAGCAGGAGAAGGAGGAGAAAGCAACGGCAGAGGAGGGAGAGGACAAGAGGAAAAAGCTGGAACTGGAAGCTGGTGGCGAGGGCAACATTGCTACTGCTGCTGCTGCTGCCCTGGCATCTGCCGCCACCAAGGCCAAGGTGAGGTCCCAGCCACCCTGGACAACACTATTAACACTGTTAACCTGGCAGATCTACAAGCTGGTAGATGTGCTATTTCTACTGAACGTTCCGCCCAGAATAGGGTGGATGGTGTTCAAGTGGTTAAACCTCAATGAATGAGTAAGTAAGTGGTTAAGTAATGATATGCCACATACAAAGTAAAAGTGTTAATTTAACTCGACCTGTACAAAGGGTGTTACAAATGGATAGATTTAGGATAAACAAACCACTTGAACCATAGTATCCCTATTCTGGGGGTAAGCTACTGTAAAATTAGCAGAACTACAAGCTTGTAGATCATATGTCTTTGTTGAAGAGATTTTGTGTGTGTGTGTGTGGGGGGGGGGGGGGGGGGGTCCATGTGCAGTTTTAACTCGGGTCCGTTTTACTAAGTCTAGAAGATTTAAATGGTTTACACCTTTACTGTGTGGAAATGGTTTTAGTGACTTGTTTTCATGTCTTTGTGCACCTCTGAGACATGGATGGAACCCCGATGACGTCTCAAAGAGCCTGCCTTTTACAAGCAACTTTGTTTTTTAGTTGATATGAATTCAATGCCTTCAACTTCTTATGGAGGCGAGGCAGAAATATACATTAATTAAACCCACTGGGAATAAGAGTGCTACAAAATGAGTTCTGTCTATACAGCGTCTCAATCTGAATCCAACTCTCATATGGATTCAAATCCAGATTGAAATCTTCTCTTATTAAACATTGATCTTAAATGTCTGCCTCTCTCTGCAGCATCTGGCAGCGGTGGAGGAGAGGAAGATCAAGTCCCTGGTGGCCCTGCTGGTGGAGACCCAGATGAAGAAGCTGGAGATCAAGCTGAGGCACTTTGAGGAGCTGGAGACCATCATGGACCGAGAGAAAGAGGCTGTAAGTCTTTGGAAGAATATTAGAATATTACCATCAACACCATCCTTTCAACATCCATTCAGCTCTGTGTCAAATGTCTTTTGCACACTGTGAGAGTGCGAGTGGGCCACAGAAGTACCCTCACTAATATTCACATAACTTTAATTCCTTGATGGAATTCAATGGGGATGTGATCGGGCTGAAACCTTGCTCAGATGTGGAGTCAAACCCCTGTATAGATTACGGACATCATAAGATGGCCACATGACGTCCAAGATCCACATTTGTGCCACACTGTTCCCATGTAGATCCTGAGATCTACTTGTTAAATAACAAATTGTGACACTGTTTAAAACGGTGCACATCGTACATTAAGACCTAATGAATACAAACTGATGAATTGTGCTGGACAAGATCCCCACTTTTGAAATACAAGCTGTTGGAAGGAAAGGCTGTGTTTTCCTTCCTGGTCCATAGAGATCAGAGATGGTAGTTCTGGAGAAGGGAGGGGAGACAACAAATTGCCACTCTTCTACGAAACATAAAGAAGCTGAAGCAGTTTTCAGTGAAAAGTAGCTGCACAGCCAGAGAAGTAAGTGTGTGTGTGTGTGTGTGTGTGTGTGTGTGTGTGTGTGTGTGTGTGTGTGTGTGTGTGTGTGTGTGTGTGTGTGTGTGTGTGTGTGTGTGTGTGTGTGTGTGTGTGTGTGTGTGTGTGTGTGTGTGTGTGTGTGTGTGTGTGTGTGTGTGTACGGGCGAGTCCTTGGAGACGGCAGCGAGAGTGTAAAACTCTGTTCATGTTGGAGGCAGCGGGAGTGTAGCCCAGTTTAGCAGCTGTAAATAGTGCATGAAAAACAGGCCCTGCTTTACATAAACCCTGTAACACTGGAGAAGAGAGGTGGAAAGAGAGGCCAGACTTGCCATGCTACCACAGGCTGTAAAACACTATCCTTCTTAGCACTTGAACACACACGTCGTCTTTGTCAAGTACACAAACCTGCATACCTTCACAAATGGTGGGGATATGTTTTCCCTTTCTCATACACACACACACACACACCTTACTTTTCTCTTTTCTCACGCATAACGGAAGACTGTTTGAGTTCCTCCTCCCTTCTCTCTCTCCCCTCTCCTGCTGTTTTGGAATCAGCCTTGGGTTTTTCTATCTCCTAGCTGTTATATTTGGCTTGTTTGACTGAAGAATCCGTATCCGCATGGAATAAACGATAAACTATATTATTTCTCCACGCGTATACTTGTGCCGCAATAAAGTCAGGCAAAGAAAATGTGGTCAAAACAGTAGCTGTTAGAGATCTATTCGTCTGTCTATCTCATTGTTTCCCAAACTTTTTAGCTCCAAACTAGTGAAAATAGCAGATCTACAAGCACATGTGTCACTTCCTGCCATGTTGTGAGCTTGTAGATCAGTTATTATCACAACTTCTTAAACATTTGTTTCCTAATTGAATTCCTTCGATTTTTCTTTGATTTCCTCAAATTGAAATTGCTTTTTTGGGAATGTTTTTTGAAAATGTTGAAATAATAAAAATTAAAAACAAAATCTATGAACCAAACAAATGACTGCCTATGACTAGTTTGACGAGTTATACAAGTGTGTCCACTCAGTGTGCCTATGACGAGCTGTCAATATGCTTTAACCGCTATAAAACAATTAAAGTATGATCACCCATCCGCCATTATTTTCCCTGAACCCACAATGTGCGCCCACGTTAAAGTTTGGGACATTAGAAGGGGGGTCAAAATAGCAGTAAATGAGTTAAGGGAGCAATAAAAAAACTGACCCACAAATGTGTCCCGAGTCTCCTGACCCAGTGTTTGGGAGCCAGTGGTCTCTCTCTCTCTCTCCTCTTCTCACCACATCCTCTCACTGGATCCTAGTTGGAGCTGCAGAGGCAGCAGCTGCTGACGGAGCGCCAGGCCTTCCACATGGAGCAGCTGAAGTACGCTGAGATGAAGGCCCGGCAGCAGATGGAACAGCAGGCCGCCGCCGCCGCGGCCGCTGCTGCCGCCCAGGGGGGCCAGCCCGCCGGCCCCGGTCCCCACCACGGACCACCTCCTCCCCCGGGCATGCACCACGGAGGACCCCCTCCCGTCGCTGCCATGCACGCTGGGTTCCCGCCGATGGGGCACCACCCCATGGCACAGCACCACACGGGACAGACGGGTGAGTTGGCACCCAAGTTAGAAAAATAAAGAAAAGGAAAAAATCTCACACTCACTTCATACTAGAAAATATTGTTCCTGAAGAAACCGTGTGGGGGTTTGAGTAGAACGCTAATGTTTATTCAACTTTCTTTCTATTTTCTTTTAAAGTGATCCCTGACTAATACGACAAATATGCCTTAATACATTATAATTGTCCTCTATAACTACAATGTAAAATTAAAAACACCTTAAATATTTTATTTCTTCTAAAAATAGCTTATCTTTCACTCAATAGGGGAAATGCCTGTCGCAAGTTGATGATGTCATAAATGTCATGTGTGATCTATCCCTATGGAATTTATGGCATGCATGTGCAAAAAACACATTTGAAATATTGATTTGATGCTCATATTAACCATAGGAAGTATAACTTTGTTTTTATTTGCACATGCATGCCATAAATTCCATAGGGATAGATCACACATGACATTTATGACATCATCAACTTGCGACGGGCATTTCCCCCGTTGAGTGAAAGATTCGCTATTACTAGAAGAAATAAAATATTTAAGGTTACATTGTAGTTATAGAGGACAATTATAATGTATTAAGGCATATTTGTTGTATTAGCCAGGGATCACTTTAATAATATAGTTAAGATAAGATCAGTCTGGAACCAGGTCTAAATGTGGAGTCATATGTCACAGATAGATAAGTCATAGATGGGGTGGAGACTCGTCCACACAACAACAGTACATACTACAGATGCTAAAGTTACAGAGAAACTACAGAAACTTAAAAAATAAATTAAGTTAAGCTCTTACAGACATGAATATATATATATGTCACAGTTTTTTTTTTTTTTGAGTTTCAGTGAAATTGAGAACGGGAGCGCTCGTCCTGTGGCGCGGGGCGGAACAAGCGGTTACACAACGACAACGTAGCTTCGGCAGGAATGATAGCGCCTCACCCCATGGAGGTTAGGGTTAGGCATAGTAAGCTAATGGTTAAACACAGCTGAGCTAGGCTAGTAGATAAACAAAGAAAGAGAGGTCGCAAACGAGTGACGTCAGCGACTACACAAGTGAATGGCTGTTGTCGCTATCTCATAACCTGACTGCGCCAGATGATAGTAGCAGTGCGTCCGCTCTGCCTACTAGCATCTGGTACTGCTCCGGCAGACTCGATGTCGAAAAAAAAATCATTTTTTTGAATTGTTAAGCAGGTGATTGGATGGGGCCGTCTGTATATCACAGTCTGGGAGTGCCAACTCCAACCACTCATATTGGCTTGTCTGCATGACGTTACACCCAGAATCCGCCTCCTGGGTTTCCACGTGGTCTGCAATCAGACTCTATTGGCTCAGAGCCGCTCAGAGCCCGCCCGTAGCTGCCGCTGATTGGTCCGGCCCGGGGCTTTACGAGTGTTATCAACTCTCACCGAGAGAACTCAGACGGTAAAGTAGGGCGCTACGCACTACTGCCACCATCTGACGGAAGTCAGGCTAGCTATCTCATGGTGACAACGCAGAATTACACAGGTGCGTTGATAAGAGACTATCAAAGTGAATTGATCCAGGTGGTGTTAGGGGTGTGTGATGAATGACAAAACGAGCGCTCTTACCACGATCTAACTGAGTTACCCAATCTCACTGTAACATATACACAAAGACATACATACATCATTATTTTATCCAATCAGAAAAGGAAGATGCGGATAGAGAAGTACATGGCAATACACATGGACATACACACAAAGTCAAGTATAAAACTATGTGCACATTGCTTGATCCTATGTACTGCCCTGTAGGGGTGGGACGATAATCGTAATTATCGTTTATCGTATTGATGAGATTTACATTCATCGTGAAATTATCCTCTGTCATGCACTGGGATCAATTCATCTTTTATTTCCCGTGCTGCATATCCAGTATCATTTAAAACCTCTTATAGTTTACTCCAGCTTTATTGTTGTTCATACCCACATAAGTAAATAGGACTGTATACTCGCCCCCTGGGCTTTATGTTAAAATCCAATAAAAAGATTTGAAAAGAAAGAAACCCTCTTATAATTGGTCAAACGGATCTGTAAATAACATACTTTTTTTCACTCTCCACCAAATCTCTTTGCCAAAAAATAGCTGATCTAGATGCTCACAACACATCCCCTTACAGCGCGTTGTGAGCTTGTAGATCTGCAATTTTTTGGGGGAAATGATCCACCCCAGGATAATGGATGTTGGGATATTTCAATTGTCGCGATAATATCGTAAATCACAATTTCTTTGGTCACAACCGTGACATGACATCTTCATATGGTCCCATCCGTACTGCCCTGTGGAAGGGAAGGTTTGCAAAGACATGCATGCTCATTGTGTCCTGCCTCCTCCACCCTTGTGTCTGAATTCCAATATGTTTGTCTCCTCTGGAATGCAGGGCCATTGGGACCAGGGCAGACCATACTTGGGCGCATGATGCCGGGTCCCTCCCCTGGTGGCCCCCCTCCTGGCAGCATGCCTCCCATGATGGGCCCCCGCCACCCTGGAGCACCAAACGGCATGTGTTAGTACAACGCTCCCTTCTTGTCTACTGTGTGTGTGTGACATTTAAATACAATCTCATGTTGTATTTTGAGAGTAATTAATTTCCGTATCGTGACATATTTCCTAGTGAAACATTATAAAGCGGGCCAGACGCTGACTTGAGCGTCTTTTAACCCATTTCCGCCAAGCTTATTTCTTGAAAATACCCTTTTTGCCTTCACTCAAATCGGCCCACATTATCTCCTCTGGAGTCATGTAATAAAAATGTACCAGTTGTGGGATGGGCCCAGTTTATAATAACTAAATGACTAAATCTACCCCAAGTTTAAATCACACATTGATGACAAGGCTTTTTGTTCTACTCTAACAGCAGCATATTTTATTTTCGTAGACCCTGTCCCAGCACCTACACAGGCTGATGGGATGCCTCCTGCCCCTGTGGGCCCACCGGGTCCCCCTGTTGGACGAGTGGCTGACAACTAACCAACCACCCTCCGATGCTATGTTCCTGCATTACAGGCGGCTGCCATTTCAGGACCACATTTCTAGGGCAACATTTCTAGGTCCCTAGATGACGCCAATGGAAAACAAGGCAGGCACAACTCGGCGCTGTCTTGAGTTGCATACCAGAGATGATCAGTTATTATCTATTTTGAAATAGTGTTTGTTTTAGTTTCATATAGGGTCCTAGAAATGCGGTTCTGAAACTGCAGCATCTTGTACTACAGGACAAGGCGCTACACACACACACACACACACACACACACACACACACACACACGCTCAGATCTCTTAACTTCAGCCCCAATGATGGCCTTTGCTACTGGCTTGGTAATTTTTACCCCAACTCTCAAAGAACCCCCACAGACACAGACAGAACATACACTTACACTCAGGACCCATTGGCAAGGGTCATCCAAACACACACATGCACACACACACACGCACTTCCTCAGGGCACACCGGCGAGGTTGCTGTAACTCTGCTTTCCTCGTCTATTTCTAGTAAAGAACACTGTTATTTTCCCCAGTTGGGGCCAGATACACGCTGATAAACTGGCTAGTGAATGACTCTATTTAGTGGATTAGGAAACAAGATGAGGGGATTGAATATGACCCTTTCTCAACCTTTCCCCTCTAGATGTTGTATCTTATGTGAAATGACACTGTAGCTCTTTTCCTCATGTACACACACGCACACACACACACACACACACACAGAGCTTCTTCCGTATCCAAACAGCAGGTGGAGCTAGTCAGACCTGAAGGCCGGTTAGATGATGAGGCGTGTGGACTGTAACTGACTGTAACACACACACGCCCCCCTCTTATCTGAGGGGATGTAGACTGCCCTCACGCTCTGGTCTTATTGAGTATCTACCTCTTAAAACGATACACTGTAGACAAGTGCGTGTGTGAGAGAAAGAGAGCCAGAGTGGTGTTTGATGACTGTTCACATGGCCTGCTGACTCTTCCCTGGCCTCTCTGTCTCATGGGGTCAGGCCGCCGATGGATGGGGAGCACCCACATAACCCCTTATGTCCTCCCCACGCCTAGCCTCCCTAGCCAGGCGTGTCGCTATAACACACACACACACACACACACACACACACACACACACACACACACACACACACAAACTCATGCAAGTGCAGTATACTAAGCTGGATGCTCACACTGAAGGCAGCCTGAGACAAATTTATTTCGGTTCGGCTCTGTCTAAACTACAATATGACGTCATTCAGAATCATTATTTCAAACCCTAACCCGCACACCTGGTAACCGTATTGTGTACCTGTACACTAAGAAGGTGGGCAAGGCTCCCAAGTCATTATGTGGCATCTGCCCAGGAAGACTGTGTGGAAACTGGGCTGTTAGACCTCAGGTTCTGATGAGGCTCTCCAAGACCAAGAAGCACGTCAGCAGGGCTTACGGTGGCTCCATGTGCGCAAAGTGTGTGCGTGACAGGATCAAGCGTGCCTTCTTGATTGAAGAGCAGAAGATCGTGGTCAAGGTGCTCAAGGCACAGGCACAGAGACCGAAATCTAAATACATTTATTTGTTTTGCCACAATAAATATCCCCTGACAGTTGTTCACAAAAATACTTGGTTGTCGTTACTTAAAAACATAATCTGACCAAATGTCAATAAACACACTTTCTAATTAAAAGGAAAAAAAAAAGAATTTGGTTGTTCAGATAGTCACAAAATCTCTGCAGCACCAAACAGCCGAATTAATGACGGTACCCACACCCCGAACCTCTGAATGACATAATATTGTAGTTTAAACAGAGCCCAACCGACTTAAATTCTGCTCAAAAAGTAGAGTATGCATCAGTCCTTAGCCAGACCCTGCCCGCAATGCACTGAAGAAGTACACAAAACACACAGGCATAATTCTCCCCCAGAACTTCATATAACTCCCAAGAGTGAGATTGAGTGATTGAAAAGCTCAGTGTGCCTGGGCTTCTAGCTGTTTTTAGGTGCTGATGATGTATGTAGCCACTAGCTGCCACCCCTCCTCTTTAATGCCTAGCGCTAACCTACCTCGCTTTCACCCCACTACAAGCATTCACGTCCCCACCCCACCATGTTCACATTGCTTTTTAAACACTAACTACTTGCCCTGTTTCGCTAACACCGTTAGTCAAGGTGGGAAGTTAAATGCTGCCCAGCATGTTTGTCTGTCGTCACAAACCACATTGGCCCGTAACCAACCAACATCTAAGAAATGCCATTCTCTTCTGAACATCTTGGATGCTTGGTAAAAGCCATGTTGGCTGGTGAGTTTTATTGTGTGTTTGTGTGTAACTCACACATACAAACGCAAAAAACAATACTTATATCCTGCCTTGTTAGATATCTGTAGGCTACCTCTTCCTCTTTTTGTCTGCTAGCTACCTCTACTAGAATTCTTCCTCTTGCTATCTGCTACCTCTTGGCACACCCCTTTGCTACCTCTAGTAACCCCCTGTCCTTTTCTTTTTCTGCCCACATGACTGTTGCATCACTGACTGGCCTATCACAATTCTTTCAGGTAGAAAATAAAAATACATCGACAAACGCACACACCCACACATGCATTCTCATCCACTCATGTCCCCCATTCCACATATTTTGAGGCTGTTTATATGTCGTACAAAAACAACGAGAATCCACTTAACATATATTATCTTTTATTGCTACTTTTGTGTTATGGTTAATGTATTTTTAAGAATAAACTTTGTGTAGATTGAGTTCTTTGGAAGTTTGTAGCAATTGTTTTTGTTTTGTTTTGTCTGTTTTTTTAATCAGGTCTGTTGGGACTTGGACACACTGTCGAATAAACTTTTTTTTGTATGAGACCGATGTCTGAGTTTGAGCTTATTTCCTCAGTTAAGTGTCCAAACAATTTACCTGAGGACTATATTATAGTTTGTACTTGTCTCATCTCCGAGGAGAAAAGCCTGGTTATGACCTAATGAGGAGTGTGTCTATAAGGCCGAACTTGGGTGGTACAGTATATACTTAACCCGGAAAATGTCTTTTCAACCAATCACAACACGGGTTTCATGGACGGGTGTGTGTGTGTGTCATTCTGTCTGGAGCTAATCTTGCAAACCATTGTGCCAATTAGTGTCAAACTTTGTATGCTCGCTGCCAGTAGGCCACAGAGGTACTCCCACACATTTGCCCTGGGAGTCCTATCTAAAGTAATGGGGGCCTTTCATCTGGAGAAATGTGGTCAAGGATCAGTGCAATACACATCCAAATGATTCCAGTAGGCATGAAGGAAAGCGCACAAATAACCAGTGGTGGAAAAAGTACTACTAAAAGTATCAATACTGCAATGTAGAAATACTCCCAATGTATTTCAATGGGAGTGGAGCTGTTTCCTGCCAGTAAGGATAGCATTTCTGCAAAAGAAAACGCTACATCCCCTTTGAAATGCATTGGCGGAATCGGGATTCCACATCCCCGGTCTACCTACGAGAGTGGATTCCACTAATGCATTTCAATGGGAATGGCGTGGATTTTAAGGTCTGGCACAGGTTTCAGCGTGCCATGCAGACCTTGCGTTTATGCTTGAAGCACTGTTTTTTCCCCTCTGTCCAATCAGGTCAGTAGAAGGCGAATTTTCCCAAGACTCAGGAAGTGACAACTGACAAGTGATTGTCATTGGTTATTGGGAGAATCTGCTGGGCTGAGCATAAAAAGAGTTTATCAGCCGCCAGCCATGCTTGGTGTGACCGTGCCCTAAGTCCGGTATTCAAAAATGACTTGAGTAAAAGTACAAAAGTATTGGTATCAAAATGTACTTAAAGTACCAAAGGTAGAAAGTACTCGTTATGCAGAAAGTCCAATTTGAAGTTTTCAAGTGTATAAAAACTTTTGAAAATAGCAGATCTACAAGCTCGCAATGCGTCGCATTATGAGCTTGTCGATCGGCTATTTTCAAAAGGCCGAAATGTATATAGAGTTGAAGTGGTTAATGTATATTTTGTAATAGGCCTAATAATCCAAATCTACAAAGTAATTAGTAACTAATTCAAATAATAGTTTTCAAATAATTCTGGAGTAAAAGTACAATATTTGTATCTGTTATGTAGTGGAGTAAAAGTACAAATTGGAAATACTCCAGTAAAATAAAAGTACCTCAAATGTTTAAGTAAATGTACTTATTACTTTACACCACTGCTGTCTGCAAATAACACTCATCACTAACAAAACAGTGGGAGTCTTAGAACACATCTACAGAACAAATGAAACAGCAGGGGGAGTCAGAGTTTAGTTCTCTTCAAATCAAACATTTATAATAACACCCCCCCCCCCCCCCCCCCCCCAACCACACACTGTCAAAAAAGCACACCCAGTGTGAAGTGAGCATTGCCTACAATGGAGAGAGCTGTACATATTCATATTATTCAGTGAACTGTGTAAATTCAATCAGGAGACATTCTCCTGGAAGAAGGTTGAGCCCAAGGGAAAAGGCCAGGTCCAGTGTATTGTACGTAGGCCTATGTATTATCTATAGGCCTATATGCTCAATGCCGAGTTGTGGAGGACATACAGACATACACACAAAGCCAGATGTAGGAGTGGTGAGCAACACAAAGATAGCAGAAAAGGTTGATCTGAAGCTGAAGCTCACAACTAATCATTGACCTCATCTGATTGTTCAGAATACCCTTTTTTATGTCTCTATAATGACATGTCCATAATAACCTCGGGGTTAGGTGTTTAACAACGTGCTGATCAGGCACGTGCACAGTAGACATCAAAGGGGGCTTGAGCCCCTGCCCTTTTATCTGTCTGTAAAAAGTGCCCTCTCCAGACCATGAATGCCGTTTTTACTATGGTGAAAGAAATGCAAATGCCCCCTTTCCATCCCATACCTGAAGATGGCATTCAAGAGAATTGCCTTGTCCAAACTCTCCTGAACTTGAATGCATCTTATGTTGAAAGAATTAACCTCTCTGTGTAGAAATCCATGCCGTTATGCCACATCTCCAGTATAGACTTGATTATGCTTAGTTTAGTGTGTATCACACACTGAAAATAGCTGACCTCCAAGCTCACAACTTGTGAGCTTGGAGGTTTTCAATATTTCCACCAAAAGGCCCTTTTAGAAATGTCAGCCCCTATAACATTCTCTGCATGGTGTGTATCAAAACAACATCCCGGTTCCAACAATGGAACAAGGGCGGAGCGCTTGTTTTATATTTATGATTACTGTTATCCAATAACTATTACTCACCACTTTGATGTAGGCTATATGACGATGACGTTGATACTATCTATGCCTTTGTCCATGCTTACTTAGTACAGGGACAAAAACTCAGAATTGCAGCAGAAGTTATTAAAGATTCAGTACGGTAGACAAGTAGCCAATGTATTCGAAAGTGTCTGTATGGTATGGCATGCTATTCACAGTGGTGGAAAAAGTCCTCACATTTTCACTCAACAAAATACTCTGTTACAAGTAAAAGTCCAGAATTCAAAAAGTACACATTTTTGGTGTCAAAATGTACCAAAAGTAAAAGTACAAAATGTTTGAAAATAGCAGATCTCCAAAAGTACATTTTTCTTTTCTTTTTTTTGTTTTGTTTTGTTTGTTTGTTTTTACTTTATTTTATAACTCAGGAACTCGGGCTTGGCAGGGAAAGACATAGGATATAACTCGGGAAACTTGGGATATGGCAGGGAATGAAACTTGTTATTATTTATAACTAGAAGCTCGGCCGGCCAAGCGTCTAGTCGGCGAGCGACCTGGCCAACTCGGGAACAATGTAAATAGGGAATGAATGCCCCGCCCTTTAATGCAAACCCCATTATACCTGTTGTCATCTCTTGGACCCGTATTGACCATCTGTTTGCCTGTGTCCATTTATGCTCATATATGGAGATATCTATTCTGTATCTGTCTGTCTGGATCCATTTTATGCCCATATATGGAGATCTCTGTATCTGTTTGTCTGTGTCCCTTTATTCCCATTATGGAGATCTCTGTATCTGTCTGTGCGTCGCTCCGACTGTGTTGCAGACACAGTGCCGGTTCAAGCACCTAGCTTGAGTATGGGCAAATGAACGGAAAATAAGTATAGCAATGGCCATCATTTAAATCCTAATCCCGGCCGACCAGTGATACATACACTATAATCTGGTGAGATGCTGCCTGTGGATGTTTTGAGAGGGATGAGCAGCAGAGGGGTGATTATTCCTGGGTGATGATGGCATGGGTTGTGCCATAAGATGAGTGGGGCCAGGGCAAGAGGACATGGTGATGGAGGAAATTACTTCCTCCTTTTCTCCTTACACCTGGGCTATTCAGTCTTTTCTCTCTCTCTTCCATCGTCCATTTCATTTGTTTGAGTTTGTTTGTTCCTTTTGCTACCATATAGTCTATACAACACCATAATCTGCACTTATTCCAACACTACTGAACGTACAGATTTAAACATGTTTGAGGTTTAATTTGGGTTAAATTATAATTGTTGAATTGTACACTTTGGCCAAATATTTCTAAGTTTACCATCAGGAAGTTGTACTTGAATCGAATGGTAGAAAGTTAAGGGGAGAGAAAGTCTTAAATGCCAGTTCTAAACGTGTTGCTTAGTTTATGAGTTAAGCAAATGGAGGACAACTGGTAAACAATGTACCAGGTTCTTTTTAAATGTATATAACTTCCATTCCTCATTCATAATGTGTGTAAAAGACACTTTAGGACCGCACAAAGCACGATATAACTACTGATCTACGGCTCTAAAGCGTGATGTCACATTGCCACACAGTCAAATCCAGGAGTATCAGTCAAAATGGACCATTTGAATGGATGAATACGTTATTGCAATAGTACTCACTCAAGACTTTACTGTGCAGGCTAGAGAGAACAGGGTGCATCCTATATTAGAATTGGCTTAACCCATTTAGGCCTAGAATTATTTAATGCTTTAACCAGTGAAAAATAGCAGATATAGTAGATCTGCTATTTTTGAAGAAGTCGTGAAAATGTGTGCAAATCTTTGAATATATGTACCGGTATTTTTAAAGCGAACGTTTCCAACTAAAATTTTGCTTCTGGGGGGTCCCTGGAACTAGATATTTTGAGATGGGGGTCCGTCACCAAATAAATATCATTTTGGGGGTCCTTCACATGAAAAGGTTTGAGAACCACAGACATAGTAGTCTCTCAAGAACAGACTGAGCTCCATTTAAGTGAAAAGGACCTTTTCTTTGACGATGGCTGGCCAGATTGCTGACATAGAATCAAAGGTTTTTCAAAAAATCTTAGAAGGATTCAAAAGACACTTATAGAATCGGGTCAAAATTCAAATTTTCACGATTTTTCAAAAATAGCTGATCTACAAGCTCACAGCGCGGCACCGAGCTGTAGACATTTTTTCAATAGTTAAAGCATAAAATAATGATACACAAAATGTGTACCCGTTCTGAATTAAGGGAGGACGGTGGGCCACTGGGCCACCCTCATGTCACTACTCACTATATGAATCAGCCATAACCATATAAGGAGTTCCCCAGCCAAATAAGTGTGTTGTCTAACCTCAATGTGTTGTCATGGCATCAGGCGCAAACGAAACAAATCAGTCAACTCCATAATATGGAAACAAAACGGGGCATATACTGATGACATCAGGGATCTTCATACATGGACTTGAAAGGGACAGGGACTGACAGACACAGAGATCTCATAATCGTATTGGTCGGATCAGCGGTGTGACATAGGTGTGAGGGCCCAAAACCTCTATATTTCTATCATGAACTCCTCTTTGCCTTCAGCCTGGACATGATTTGTGAAAGGACTCGCTAATGTGTGTTTGCATAGTACAGGACATGCATGTGTATGCATGTGGGAAGGGTTCAGATCTTTCATAAATAATTAACACGGTGCCTCCCTCTGGCCTCCCACATCTGTGCTGATTCTGTCTCTACCAGTGAGCTTTATACTTACAACTCAGGCATCTCTCCAGGGACGTGCTGGGCCCCTGATTCAGCCCGGGAAAAAGAGTTGGAGAGGCCCTAATTTTTTTTATTTTTTTTTTATATATTTTGTCGTTGTCGGGTGGAAACCTTAGATGTCCAAAACCGTTTGTTTTGTATTTATCATTTAAAAATGATTTAAACTAGTGAAAACAGCCGATCTACAAGCACACAACGCCTCGCACCACGAGGCGTTGTGTGCTTGTAGATCTGCTGTTTTCACTACTTTTGTGCAACGGCCTTGTATGATAAATTTGAAACTTGGAGATACAAGGTTTCTGCCCGACAATGACGATTTACTTTGTTGGCTGCACAGCCCCCAAAATGGAACGAAGGCCGATATTTTATTTTAATTTTTTTCCTGATGGCAGGCCTGGACCGGCCGGGAATGAACCGGCCGTTCGGGAGTTGTCCCGCTTCTCCCAATGGCCAGCACGTCCCTGCATCTCTCTCTCTCTCTCTCTCTTTCTCCCTCTCTCTCTCTCTCTCTCTCTCTCTCTCTCTCTCTCTCTCTCTCTCTGTCTCTGCCTCTCTTTCTTCAACCTTTCTCTTCTCCACAACCTTTTATGTCTCCTTCACCACACTGTGTTTGCTAAACGCTCTCTAGCCTTTTATTCTTTCTTGTCCAGTCTTTATATATATATATATATTTGTCAGTTGCAGCAGTGAAACAAGGACACACTGCAATGCAGTAACATTGTCAAACAAATTTCTAAAGGTCTATAAAAGGTATCATTTTGAGATTTCACATTTTTAATACCTTTCTGTTGTGTTGAAATGTGGCAGAGAATCAGCCTACTATCTAAAAATCAAACCATCGGTTCAAAGTAGAGCGGTGAATTTTAGTAGCTATACCCTGTGTGTGTGTGTGTGTGTGTGCGTGCGTGCGTGCGTGCGTGCGTGCGTGCGTGCGTGCGTGCGTGCGTGCGCGCGCGCGTGTGTGTGTCTAGACTGCGCAACATTGGCCTTCTCAATCTGTTCCTATTTTTATAATCCGGCCACGCACCGTTGTACTACTAATGAAACATAACTCTGACCACGCACCGTTGTACTAATAAAATGTGTTCGCATTGTCCATAACCCACAGATGTGTTTGGGAACCAGTAGGTTGGATGTTAGGCTAGTGGTCTATTCTCAGGCCATTTCCAAAAGGATGCCACTGTTGCCACAGGTCATCCAGAATGAATGCACATGCTAGAGATCAAGGAACAAAGGCTGAACACCAGTTCACAGATCTCTGCACTGAGTGAGAATTGATTTTAAAATATTGATGCTCATCTTTAAATCATAAAATGGCCCAAATACATCTAAGAATTGCTTTTATATAATGAACTCTCAAAAAGTCTGTTCCCAGAGTTCCCCAAGAAAACATGGTGAGGCAACTTATCATGTCATGTCTCCTGAATCTTGCTCCAACTCTACTTTTAAATTCGGGCTAAAAAAAAACCTTTGTTCTCCACTATACCATTATTTAAAATTCAGCCTTTCAATAAATCAACACTTTGTTTGCCAAAATAGCCCTACAAACGTGACGCAAAATGGTGAATCTGAAGTGAACTGTTGATTCTAATCTGATGGAGTATTGTTGAAGCCAGCATTGGGAACTCAGAACACAGAAATGTGTGCATAGAACTAGTAAGGAGGATTGGGACTCCAATATGTCCAGGGTACATAAAGTGTTCATAGAACTAGTAAGGAGGATTGGGACTCCAATATGTCCAGGGTACATAAAGTGTTCATAGAACTAGTAAGGAGGATTGGGACTCCAATATGTCCAGGGTACATAAGGTGTTCATAGAACTAGTATGGAGGATTGGGACTCCAATATGTCCAGGGTACATAAAGTGTTCATAGAACTAGTAAGGAGGATTGGGACTCCAATATGTCCAGGGTACATAAAGTGTTCATAGAACTAGTAAGGAGGATTGGGACTCCAATATGTCCAGGGTACATAAAGTGTTCAGCAGAACAATGGAGCAATAAGTGTGTTGGAAACACAAGAAGAGTTGGGAAGCCCTGGGGTATGGGACTTGGGACCCCCTTATTTCGGCAAACAAAAAGGAGGATAAATGTTCCAATAATACTCCTGACAACTACAAGTTCATTGCTAATTGTGTGAAAATATGTAAACTGTAATTGCACGTTGACCTTTAAAGGTAGAGTAAGTGACTTTCTTTGATTAAAATAAGTGTTAAATATCTCTAATCTCTAACATATTCTGATAGTACTCATTGCTATATAGTGTTTGTTCTGTAATAGGAGACCCCTTTGTCTCTCCAGCTCTTTATTAAATGCATTTTCAGGTTGGAATACCAATTTTATCCAATAAGTATAGAGAACTCAGCTCAGGATACAGATTAAACAAGTGAATTTGGAAGTGATGACAAAGAAATGAGCAGACAAAATTGGACCTGGAACACTATAAAAATCTGATAGCTGATAAATGGGTATCTTTCCTGATTGGCTGAAATTCAGTCACCTACCTGAAAATGTAAAGTATTTTCTGTTTATTAAAGAGCTGCAGAGACAGGGAGACCCCTGTTACTGAACAAACACTCTATGACAATGATTACTATCAGAATATGGTGCTTTTACCTTTTTAACAACAAACGTTTTGTTTTAATAAAAAAAGATCACTTACCCTACCTTTAATTTTCCTATTCTTTTATTTTATTTATCTATTTATATGGCTTTTCTTAGATTGTCAATGCCTTTTCATGTGTCATGTAAAGTGCGATACAAATTGCAAACCTGCTTTGCCTTGTCTACACAAACACAAATTAGGTCACCTTAAGTTAGATCACAGTCATCAACCATCAGTAGTTACGGAGAAGAACATGAAAATAGTAAGAGGAATGTACTGTATGAAAATCATAAATTCAGAGGCAATGTTCATTAATGACCGATCATCAGTGTACAGAACACTGTAAGTGGAAATGGAAAGAGAGAGAGATTATAATGATGGGGCAGGGAGGAACAGAGAGTTCACATAAAATGATGACATAACCATCCTTTTTACTACCACTGGCGGCAGGGTTCTAAGATGGCAATGTTGGTCCGTCAGTCGTCAGTCTGTCTGTGATACTTTGGTTCCAAATGGCATATTAAAACCTACTTTCTGGATTGCCATGGAACTGGCTGTAGTTGTATACCCTCATGCTCCCTGAAGCAGTCTTTCCCAAACAATGAATCGAGACCCAACACAAACATTTTCCTAAATGATGTAGAATAGATTATTCACTGTGAATAAAGGTATCAGCCTGTATGAATGAGGCATCCACTCTATGAATGATTTGATGCAAAAATATTTGCAGGTGCATTTTTGTATTCTTTATTTATCATGCTTTTCGTGTGTAAAGACTTTTAGTCTTGTTTTTGAGCGGTGCAAAACGCCCCAAAATATGACTTCGCCCGTATGTGTTCATGTCCTAGTGTTTTTCCACGTATCAAATACTGATGTTTTCCAAGTGTTTGTGACATCATGTGGGTCTTGCATCATCATCATCACCACTCATTTCACACAGGTGTGACTTTTCTTCTTCTAGAGTTTAGACCAAGCCCAAATAAAAAGTAAAATAAATGCTTCTGTGCTGCTGTGAGGTCTGACGAGCGGTCGTGGGATTGTAGCATTACTATTCTGTAAGATGTGCGCAAGAGTCATCTATTGAAGAGTCTCAGTGTTGTCTCAGTGGTGTTGGGGCTGTGTGGGTGTATAAGATAAGGACATTGCCCTCGCATACAGTGTAGCAGCTCACAGTTCACATGACATGAGGAACAGTGAAGTTCTGGTCAGCCTGCAAACAAGCATCTGGTGGTCTAGAGTGTTTGGATTTGTATGCATGTCATATGTGTTTTAATATACCGGTACTATCTTATCTTCACAGGGGTCTTCCCCTTAGTTGAGAGAGAGATGAAGCAGGGACCCCCACAGCCCATAGATACCATATAGTTTCATTGACACACAATCAGTGTATTTTGGATTCATGTCAATTTGTGTTTTCAGATATTTAACCAATTGAACCGTCACTTGACATTTCACTCTGTACTTAGTCTGCTCTTTTTCTCCTCCAAACCAAACTTCTTTGCCGATATTAGCCGATCTACAAGATCAAGTGAGCTTGTAGATCGTCTATTTTTGCTTAAGTTCTCAGAATATGGACGTTAGGGTTCAAGTGGTTAATATAAAAAAGGAGAAAAAAGGTTTCTATCACACAAAGATTTGAAGGACCCCCTGTAGTAACTCTGAGGACCCCCTAGGGGTCCTGGACCCCCTGTTGAAGACCCCTGCACTATACTATTCTTAATGTACAACGTTCAGAAGATGAAGTGTGCGTGTGTGTGCGCGCGCGCGTGTGTGCGTGCGTGTGTGTGTGTGTGTGTGTGTGTGTGTGTGAGATATAGAGATACATACTAATACACTTCAGCTTTATTCCTGCTACAGCTGAACCAGCGCGGGTCCTTGCCCTTTGTTGGAGGAGCCTGTTGCCATGGCGACGGTTCCATGGTTACTGTTGCCCAGACGGTGGCTTGCATTCTGTCTCACAGGTTGCTGTCAGAGGCCAGCAGCTCACTGTACTGATGACTGCATTCATAAACCCCTATGCCACGGGTTCTCAACCTGTGGGTCGGGACCCCCAGATTCCCCACATTACTTTTGGGGGTCCCCAGATGATTAGCTTAATGTGCAACAATGTTTTCTCACTCAACAGTAAACAAACCAACATACAGTTCAAGTGTATAGAGGGTGTCTGCACATTTCTAAAGTGACAATTTAAGGACTTTTTAATACATCTAAAATGACAAATTAAACATTGGCCAAATTGTCAAATATTAGAGGCAGGAATTGTGAAAATAGCCGATCTACATGCTCACAAGTTCACGCCTCGCAACGCGAGGCGTTAACTTGTGAGCATGTAGATCGGCTATTTTCACAATAGAATGTTATACAAAATGTAATGTTTTCCCTATGGCTGCAATGTTAAAATATGATTATTTTGGGGGTCAGGTCCTGAAGGTTGAGAACCACTGCCCTATACCACTGGTTCTCAATGTCTGGCCCGGGGACCGCCAGGGTTCAAATAGCCCCTTACGGGTCTGTAACTCTGAGAGTGTACAAACAAACCTTTGTGGGTTTTGTTTTTGGGACCCCAAACTACACTGTAATACTGTGAGAGTGTACAAGTTGTACACTTACACTCGTAGAGTTACAGACCTGTAAGGGTCCATTTGGACCCCCTGGTGGTCCTTGGACCTGGCATTGAAAACCAGTGCCCTACACTAGGCCATCATGGGAATACACTGGAACCCATTTTATGGCAGACAATGTCATGTTGCTCATCATGATTTTGAGGTGCTAGACTTTCTTATCCAGTGCTGATCAGAGCAATGGTTATGCTTCAAAGTTAGAAAAAAGAGAAAGAGAAAGAAAGAAAGAAGGAAAGAAAGAAAGAAAGAAAGAAAGAAATAATATGCAGGTGAGTGAGGGAGATTATCAGCACCCAAGGATCGTGGCGACCTCATTCGGCCTTGTAGAGTGAAGGAACTACGTGGCCGTTTGAAGTATTAAACACTTTGGAGCTGAACGATTCGTTTGCAGCTGATGCCATGACGATGCATTGAGGTTACAACACACTCCATATATGAATCTTTATGATCGTGTAACAAACATTGGCCATTTTATGTTTAGTTTTTTTCTATTCAAAATGTTTTCATAAAACTGTATAATTGTTTTATGATTCTGATAAGAAAGCCCTATAGTTAGAAGACCTTTGTTTGATTAAAACATTGTTTTTGGCCTGAAAAACGTTGAAGACGCCTGTGAAGACACCTCTGCAACACTGCTGTCCTTCCTGCTTGTTTGTGTTCTAATTCTGGCAAGAAGGCATAGGAGAGATTTAAGCCAGGTGTCAAAGACATATGTGTGAGAGAGACTGGAATGTTTCTGTGTGTGGCCATGCATTGTTTACTGATAATGAAAGTGTTTTCTCGCCTGTGAGTGCGTGCGTGAGTGTGTGTGTGTGCCTGTGTGTGTAATGTGTATGTGTGTGAGAGCGTGCGTGCGTGCCTGTGTGTGTGTGTGTGTGTGTGTGTGTGTGTGTGTGTGTGTGTGTGTGTGTGTGTGTGTGTGTGTGTGTGTGTGCGCGTGTGTGCGCGCGTGTGTGTGTGTGTGTGTGTGTGTGTGTGTGTGTGTGTGTGTGTGTGTGTGTGAACGTGCATGCGCTTGTGCATGCTTCTTGCCACCTGACAGGTTACTGTCTCATACTGTCAGCTCTGTTGCGGGCAATATATGAATTTGTGTTTGTGTCGCATATCCCACACATCTCTGCGTGCGTGCGTGCGTGCGTGCGTGCATATTTTGCCTGTATGTGTGTGTTTCTCATAAAAAATGCAGCAGACTAAAAGTAGGCCAGCGGCTCATGCTGCCAGAGGCTCATGGGGTGAAGAAGCCTCTCAATCCATTTGTACACTCTCTGGAGTTAAATGAACACCTTGGCGAGGACACGCTGTGATTGGCCAGTGTTCACATTGACTGGCAGTAATCTGCCTTGGTGCCTTGGCAAATGCCTAATTGTATCCCGTATACCAGTGGTTCTCAAACTTAGAAATTTGAGCGTCTCCCCTTAACTTGTACAATTTGTACACTGTCAAAGTTACAGACTTGTAAGGGTCAATTTAGACCCCCCATAACGGAGAGTTCCAGAAATCCGCTTTGAGAACCACTGCCCACATAGCCCACATAACAGTGGTGTGCTCTAGGTTTTTTGCAGAGGGATGCGATAATCATTCCCTGTACCACACGCACGTGGTCGTGGAGATACGCTAGTGTGTTTTCAATGGTTGAAATGGTTAGTAGGGGCTATGCATTTTGTCAAAACCATTCTGCATGTCATACTACGTATACTGTATAGCGTAACCCTAACCCTAACCCAACTGCATAGTATTACAGTCAAGCCCCTAGCAGGGACCAACCTGAGTCTATACATTTATGGAAGGATGATCGTTATTGCTTAAACATGTAACTTTCCAAGTTTCAAATGTATTTTTTTCTAAATTAAATCCCTACTCCTTCATACAAGAGCGTTGCACATAAGTAGTGAAAATAGCAGATCTACAAGCACACAACGCCTCGCGATGCGATACTACTTATGTGGTAGGGAATGAGACTTTACCCCAGGTGAAGGAGTTTAAGTATCTCGGGGGCTTGTTCACGAGTGAGGGGGGTGCGGTGCGGGAGATCAGCCGGAGAATCGGAGCAGCAGGAGCGGTATTGCAGTCGCTGTATCGCACTGTGACAAAAAGAGAACTGAGCCAGAAGTCAAAGCTCTCTGTCTACCGTGCAATCCTCGTTCCTACTCTCACCTATGGTCATGATGTGTGGTTCATGACCGAAAGAATAAGATCGCGAATACAATACCCGAAATGCCTTTTCTCAGACGGGTGGCTGGTATCTCCCTCCGAGATAGAGTGAGAAGTTCAGTCATCCATGAGAGACTCTGAGTAGAACCGCTGCTCCTTCACTTGGAAAGGAGCCAGCTTAGATGGTTCAGGCATCTAGTACAGATGCCTCCCGAGCGTCTCCCTAGGGAGGTCCTCGCTGCATGTCCCACTGGGAAAAGACCCCGGGGTTGACCGAGGGCCTGATGGAGGGATTACATTTCCAAACTGGCCTGGGAACGCCTTGGGATCCCCTAGGAGGAAGTTGCTAATGTTGCTCAGGAGAGGGAAGTGTAGAGCTCTCTGTTGGAGCTGCTGCCCCCTCGACCCAACTCTGGATAAGCGGTTGAAGATGGATGGATGGATGGATGGATGGATACATCTTTTTAAAATTATAAATACAAAATGAATGGTTTTGGACATACCGGTACAAGGTTTCCACCTGACAACGACGATATTTTGCGATACAGTTATAAGGTTACAGTGCTACTTTGACAAGGACCTGTGTGTACGAGGAACAGTGGTTACTACGTGGTCTTCATGCATACAACTTTGGGTTACTTTAGGTCAGTGATTCCCAACCAGATGTGGGCCAGGGACCACTGGTGGGTTTTGCCCCCAAATAATTGGCAAAACACTAAGATTTTGATAATACCTGGTAGACGCCCTAAGGGTGTGAAGGGATCTCCATAAATGGGCATAAAAGGGATTGTATGATGTCAGACGTCATAGACATCATAGGTCTATGATGTCAGACAAGGACAGAATTAATTTGCAACATCATTGTGATGTCAGAACAGGTCAGCTATAGCCTTCTGCTGAGCTGGGATGTGGTGTCACGCACGCACAGGATCTGGAGGTTTTTGAGCGGAGGTAAACCGCTCCATAGAGTGGCTGTGCGTGTGTCTGTAGCCACTTCTCCTCAGCGTTTTGCCATAGCAATGTGTTTTCCTCAGCGTTTTGCCATAGCAATATGTGTGTGTGTGTGTGTGTGTGTGTGTGTGTGTGTGTGTGTGTGTGTGTAGCCATATTACATCACCAATCACATCCTAGACCTATCTGTAGCCACCTTTCCTCAGCGTTTTGCCATAGCAATGTGTTCAGTGTTTTGCCATAGCAATATGTGTGTGTGTGTGTGTAGCCATATTTCACGGGGCAAGATCATTAAGGTTGAATAGACTTTATTGACAAGAATGGAAGCATACAATATAGCAAGCAGCGGAGACATATGCGCAATATATATAGCAATACGGTAGCATCCTATAGCCTAAGCAGCAGCATGAATATACAGCATAAACTAGACTACATGCGGAGCATCAAGATTGGCGATGGATTCGGCTAACGGATCATGTGCCGCGTCCACGATAAATGATTAAGCTATAATCATCTATACGTGACTGAAGCTCTCCGCGGTCACATGATCCGAGACCCCCAGCAAGGGGATAGCCTAATCCTGAGGTGGAGTTGGGGAAGGAGGTGGGGCGCTGAGTTTAGCAACTGAAGCACTGTAGGGTTAGATACCCTAGATATACTCTGAGTGTTGGGGGGGCGGAATATAATACTCCGCCCACCTGGGGGCGCGCGCCAACCTCTTAAATCTCACCCCCCGAACTGGCTACGTCATTCTTCCTGCGCCTAATTTCACGGGGCAAGATCATTAAGGTTGAATAGACTTTATTGACAAGAATGGAAGCATACAATATAGCAAGCAGCGGAGACATATGCGCAATATATATAGCAATACGGTAGCATCCTATAGCCTAAGCAGCAGCATGAATATACAGCATAAACTAGACTACATGCGGAGCATCAAGATTGGCGATGGATTCGGCTAACGGATCATGTGCCGCGTCCACGATAAATGATTAAGCTATAATCATCTATACGTGACTGAAGCTCTCCGCGGTCACATGATCCGAGACCCCCAAAGAAGGAAGGACGGCGTCCTAACCCCCCAAAACACGCAACGCTCCGAATCCATGAGCAGTCTTAACCGATCGGTGAAGATGGCTTAGCTTCCGCGGTCCTAACAGCCTGAACACAGCTTTGTGAACAGAAGCGCGAAATAACTAAACTGACAACTATAGCAAACTGACAACTATAGCATACATTTGCTATGCACCCCAGTACTCAGAAAACGGCTCCTTTAAGAAGCCTGGCTTGTGCAGCAACCTATTAATTTAATTAAACTCTCCCCCTTCCCAACACACCTTGCTTTGCAGAAGAGAACGCCATAAAACGAAGGGCTCTGTCCCTCCGCGAGACATACTTCTTTTAGCGATTACTGCTGAGCTGAAGCAATTGAAATATGTACTGACTAACTCTGAACAAAGTATTAAAATTTAGCAGCTTGCCTAAAGCCAACCAATGATAAGAAAGGTAGCCTTAGTGAACTTTTTAGCGATGCTAAAGTGGACATGAGCAACTAGAAATAACACTAATTAAAGACCTGTGAAGCGCAACAGAGCAGCACGTAAACATGCAACCTATCAGGGGCGGGTGCCCCGATTAAACGCAGCAGCAGCAGCAATTGAGCACGCAACCTATCGGGGGCACATGCCCCTGGTAAACGCAGCAGAAGCAGCATAGTGAAACCCTATGGAACAACCCTGCTAATAGTGCCTGCAGCACTATTAGCATCAGCAGCAGAAGCGTTAACTGAAGTGCGTCCAACTCCAGCTTGGAACCATCACGCTTCGGTCAGTCCTGTGTTGTGTGTGCTTGATAGCTGGGCGTGCAGGATCGGGCCGCAAATCTGGCAGCTCTCTCCGGGGTTCGTGTGACGAGGACGTCGGGCAGACAGCCCGGTGTTCAGCATGGACATGAAAGGACAGAAGGGAGAGTTAGTTCTGCGACTGACACTGGTGTACCTTCCCTGATTTGACTGCGAGCTGCAGTCTTCAGAGGCCATGTGCTAGTCACATCTTAAGCCTGGCCTTGGTGACCGCATGTGCTTGCTGCGGAAAATACAATCTTAGCTTTAGCTGACCATAACAATGAAACCACGCCTAGGGTCGCTGACTTTTAGGATCACGAGAAATTTTCGCAGCCCACAGAGCGCTCTGCTGCAGAGTCTGCTGCTGCACAAATAAGAATCTCCACGAGATACACGACTTGACCTTTTAAGGCAAGCTATGCAAGCCTAGAGAGCGGCTAAAGCCCAACATTCAGTACAAGTAAGTCGCTGCTATGTAACTATGATTGCCTATTATTAGCAAGCTTAGAGAGCGGCTGAACGCTCACGGAATCGAACGAGCAAATGCGTTGCCATTTACCTGCTAGAGTGTGGCTCCTCAGCGCATCTGGGAAAGCTGCAGCTGGCGAGAGGAATGGAGTTCCCACCGCTGGTGCTGAAACTGCAGCTTCCCATGTTCCCTTGCGACCTGGCGGTGGCGACGACGGTCACAGCCTGACAGCGCCCCCGGAAGATGGGCCGGCACCACGGCTTCCAGCACGACGCAGCGCTGGTTCATGCTCATGGTAGCAGCAGTAATAGCATTAACTGATGCTGTAGCGCGTGGACGGGCAGCCGGACAGGAGGGCTGACAGGCAGGTGGGAAGGCAGGCAGGCGGGAAGGCAGGCAGGCGGGCTGGCGGTAGGCCACTTCCGTCTGCTGAATATGGCGCGTGCAGGCAGGCGGGCGGGCAGGCAGGCGGGCAGGCGGGCGGGCGGGCAGGCTGGCAGCTCATGGTAGCGGCAGAGGTAGCGGAAGCTGCAGTTGGCCCTCTCCAGTGCTAACCGACTCCTGACTGGTCTCATGGAATTATACAGTAGTGGACGAAACTATAAAGATAAACATGTTAGCAGAAAACACTCAGCCGCTGCAGCGCGACGCTGCCATGATGACATGCTGTAGCAGCCGCTATGCAGCAGCTCCAGCAAGAAGCTGAAAGGACAAACAAGATGTTAGCAGCAACATGTAGCAGCCGTGGCCCGAAGCTATAAAGAAAAACGCGATTTAGTGGAACATGTAGCCGCTTTAGCATAAAGCTGCAATGCTAACCTGATGCCGTGGCAGGGGGCATGCCGCAGCTCCGGCCTGGAGCTGTAATGATAAATATGTTAGCAGAAAACCTCAGCAGCTGCAGCGCCATGCTGCTATGGCGACCTGCTGTAGTAGCGGCTATGCAGCAGCTCCAGCACGAGCTGAAAGGATAGAAAACACTGCTAGGACATACGGTGTGTTGTGTGACCCGGTACTATAGGCTTGGTTTGAAACAAATATTTGAGTTAAATCCCTTTAACTTCTGAAGCACTGGTAGCAGCTTAACATGCAGTTGAAACACCCCGCAGCTGCCGAGCGACGCTGCAATGACGACCTGCTGTAGCTGTCGCTATGCGTCGGCTTTAGCCCGAAGCTGAAAGATAAACCTCGTGTTAGGGTTAGGAAACCTGAAAAATAAACATAATGTTAGGGTTAGGAACCTGAAAAATACAACGTAGACCTGGTGTTAGCCACGCCCTTCTAGCCGCCGCAGCGAGATGCTGTTGAGAAAAGTGATTTAGCTGAACCTGTGCCGCTTTAGCCTGGAGCTGCCATACTGGAGCAGAAATGACAACATGTTAGCAGAAACACTCAACACCCTGGTAACAGCTTGACATGCAGTAGAAACAATAACTTGCTGAAATAATAAACAGAATGTTAGCAACCAACAAGTATTAGCTTTAGCATGAGCTGAAAGAAAACATGATGCAGCCTTTTTACAAGCATCAGCCTTAGCTGTAATTATTAGCAGTTATGCTAGCACGCCGCCGCAGGTTGAGTGGAGCTACCAATAGCTGAAACTATAGGAGACATTAGTATCTGACTGAAGCAGCGGCAGCAAGAGCCACTAGCACCATAATGTGCCCATTTTAGCCTCCAAGATAGCGGCACCACGGATAAGGAGAAATCCTGGATATGCACATGATGTTACAACAGTCATGTAGCAGCTTGAGCGTGAGCTGTAAACCAGCACTGAAGCCGAGTGCAGCAGCTACGGAAACACTACTAGAACATACAGTGAGCTATGTGACCCAATACTATAACCTTACGGACCAGAAGTGCTCTAGCCTGGAGCTGTAATGATACGAATAATTTAGTATCTGAAGCTGATGAGCTGCAGCTGATGGATGCTGAAACTGAAGAGAATATTTAGCTGGAGCTACCGAGCATTTAGAGAAGACTACGATTCCCTGCATGCACTAGCGAGTTCAACTGGTGACGTCAAGACCGACAGCACGCCTAGCGTTAGCGGACGCAAAACATTGTTTGCACGTAAACTGTGGCACCCATGAGCTTGCGGGTTTTCCTCCTTCCAGGAGCCCACGCAGACATACAAGCGACAGGAACCATTTAGTAGCTGCTAAGGTATAGCAACTAGCACCTCATAAGCAGCAGCTGTTTATAGAGGCAACGTTTTCAGACGGGGCCATACTTGCGCCTAGAACATGGCTAGCAAGCTGTTTTACTAACTAGCAGCTATCCTTACATTAGTTAAAGCTAGCCGGCTTACAACAAGCAAAGCTAGCCCCTGGCTGACTGCAAGGAAGGAACGCTGCTCAACAGTAGCAGATACGGCTGACAAAATACACCAATACGCCACTGTTCCCGATAAGCACAAGCAACTGAGTTAACCTTAGCGAACGGTCGCAAGCAAGCCAAGCACGATGAAGTTATTTTAACGTTAGCCAGGAGCCGCAACTGCTCCCGTCTCGATCTGTAGTATGCAAACTCAGCTGGAAAGAGCACCATTACCTTGATGAAGCAGTAGTTAGAAGTAGACCTCGGCCGTGTTTACCACAACAACGAACCCAACCTTTATGCCATAATCCTTGCCTTGAACCCAGCCTGGACAGCCGCTAATCTTTAGCAACGTTAGCTAAACCCATAAGCACCTTAAATTAGCATTAGCAACAAACGACTGCCACATTAGACTGTAGCACGGAATTCAGCTGGGCTTGACATGCTAGCGAACTACAAATCCCATCTCCAGCGCTTAGTATGCGTTGACGACGTCATGCCGTAAACCACCGCTTGACATGAACCTAGCTCGGATGCTAGGTGAATGCTGCCGATACCTACAACAACCTACAAACTGAATCCTCCTGGCGTGTTTCATACTTGCTACGGGGCCACGTTTTCACGCGGGCCGCCGCTCTATGCCTTGACATGGCTAGCACGTTGTTTTACCAGCTAACAGCATCCTTACCGGAGTAGCCGGCTAGCAATAGCCACTGGCTAGCTCCTGGCTGACTATACATTGAACCTGTTGCTCCACGCTAGCCGATACGGCCCGTGCAGTCGCAAAAACACTGTCGCTATCATCGACAAACCCAACGACTGAGATTACCTTAACTCATGGTAGCCCAGTAAAGGCCCACCAGGGCACGAAATAAGTTAGCATTTAGCCCGTAGCCACAGCCAACTTCTATGATACTGAGTTTACCTTTAGCAACTTTAGCAAGCCTGTAGCGCCTTTAAAATAGCTTTAGCAACAAACAACTGAAGTACAGAAATCAGCTAGGCACCAGCAACGATAGCAAGAAATATGAACCTTGAAACAGTAGTACAGAATCCAGCGATTACCAGAAAGACACTCTCAGACTTCCCATACAACCTGGCCAAGAACACAGCTTCTTAGTTTGGCAGCTAAGAACATGATTTGAGCGATAGTAAAAGCAGAAACAGCCGGAAATACTCAGCCAAGTTAGGCACCCTTCCGCGTGGTGGCAGCAGCACAGCTACCTGGCTGCAAGCAACAAGTGTGGCACCTGTGTGTGTCCTGTAGCGCTGAGTTTAGCAACTGAAGCACTGTAGGCAGTGCCGAGGGAAGTAGGGGTGCTGGGGGTGCGGCCGCACCCCCTCCCCCACGTCCCACCGCACCCCCCACCGCACCCCCTAAAGGGGGGTTGGGGGAAAAATATTGCCGATCGGCAAGTAGAGGCTCTGACATCAGTGGCGTGAAGTAGGAGCTATAGGCTACTTCTATTTCCAGTACAATTTCAAAATAAACATGTGTTGAATGATCGATTGTATAGACAAAAAAAAAGAAGAAAGGCTCTTGTTTTGAAATGTGCTTCTGGGCACTGTTTAGACAGGAAATGGCTTTCAAAGGACTTCCCTTTTAACTTGTCTAAGCGTCTGTCTCTCCGTGCGTAACATATGCGTCATGGACTCGGGTGAATTATAACAATACGGGCATAAAAGGAATATACAGAACACCAAGACAACACAACATTAAACATCGCCCTCTGCTAGCCCTGGCGTCCTCACTGGTGAGTCGTGGCTAAAGACTTGTAATGATGAATGCTATGTTATGCTGCTGTGCTGCCTGGCTAGGCTAATGTTTGGGCTAGCTAGTGGCTAATGGCTATGGTGTACCAGAAGTTGACCAGCTGTTTCCTAACACTGGGGTCTGGACCGATGCGGCGGACAATATAGCATCTAATAATATCCTGCTGGCTGCAATCAGATCAGTGGCATATGGCCACTGTGTGCGCATTTTTTATATGTCTCCGCACTGTCCACAGCCCGTTTGGAGAGGCAAAGGGAAAGTTTAGTGTGCAGTTCCCAATTGTGTTACATTTAGCTAAAAAATAAACGGCGGAAACCCGAATAAAACATGCAAAAAAGGTTATAAAACACAATTAAAATCCGCAAATAACCGCAATTTTTCGAGCGCGCGTGCAGTGACACGATCGACAGCCCCTCCTGCCTCAAATTAGTTCCCACGGCTATGACTGTAGGGTTAGATACCCTAGATATACTCTGAGTGTTGGGGGGGCGGAATATAATACTCCGCCCACCTGGGGGCGCGCGCCAACCTCTTAAATCTCACCCCCCGAACTGGCTACGTCATTCTTCCTGCGCCTAATTACATCACCAATTACATCCTAGACTTATATCCTAGTCTTTTTCCTCAGAGTTTTGCCATATACCCAGGGGGCAAACCAGACTTTTTTTAGGAAACCTGCATTTGCCCCGACATAAAAGGTTGTCCACCAGAAATATTATCTATGACCCAGTAGGATCACAACCTATATGGACAACCCGGTCAATTTGTACGGCAAAGTTCCAATATGGCCGCCTCAATATTAGCCCCTATTAGTGTTAATGGGGGGTGAATAGGGAAACATTTTAAACTGAGGGATATTTCCACAGGTTGATCAATGGTATACATATGAACATTTTTTGTATTGCAAGTTTCCATGAAATCCAATATGGCTCCCACAATATGGCCGCCATAATGTAAGGACCCAGAAAATAGGTTTTGCCTCTAACTTCTGAACCAGATGAGCTAGAAACGCAAACTTGGTGTCTATTTCATGGTGTCTGACCATGGGAGACTCAATGGAATAGCTAATTTTATTATTGGGTGTGTCTGGACCTTTATTGTGCATATTTGCAAGATGGTGGACTCCCAAAATAGAGCTTTAACATAATTTCTACCATGATTGTTGACTGCTTTTGCAAATACAAGCAATATGAATCCATTTGCTAAGATTTATGGCACAGAAGGGACTTATACCTGTATTATTCTTGAGTTTGCATGTTGTCAAAATGGCTGTAAACGAGATATTATATTTCCTGTCCGATTCTACTGTATGTAGTTGTAGCAATGACTTCAGATAAAATCAGAGACCAAAACAATGTATCTTAGAAATTATTTTTTTATTTAAAAAATTAATTAAAAAAAAGAGAGATTATCTCAATGAAATGAATGCAACTGCCTTTTTGGGTCTTTCACACATAGACATGCACATGCTTTCCAACAACTTCAGCTTCAGGGAAATTATAATGAACACATGATTAAAACAGGCTGCATTATAATGCAAATAATTGCTAGTCACTATCACTGTCATGTGTACCTATCCTGCTGCATCTTGTCTCCAGTCCTTGGCAACGACACCCCAAGTAGCATGCAATTCCCTTCTTCGCACATGAAGTTCAATCACCCGAGAGAGACTTGGAGTAGAACCGCTGCTCCTTCACTTGGAAAGGAGTCAGCTTAGGTGGTTCGGGCATCTAGTACGGATGCCCCCCGAGCGCCTTCCTAGGAAGGTCCTCGATGCACGTCCCACTGGGAGGAGACCCCGTGGCAGACCTAAGACCAGATGGAAGGATTATATCTCCAGACTGGCCTGGGAACGCCTCGGTATACTCCCAGAGGGAGTGGAGGAAGTTACGCAGGATAAGGAAATCTGGAAGTCTCAGTTGGAACCGTTACCCCCGCGACCCGATTCCGGATAAGCGGTTGAAGATGGATGGATGGATGGATGGCACATGAACAGTTTTTCTGGCAGCCTTTGATACAGCTACATGATATTGCCTTGTCCATTGATATAGGCCAGGCTGGCTCTGTAGATGGACAGGGGACTGCCTTCCCATCACTGAGAGACCATCCATATTCAGTGAAGCAAGGGATGTCTGGCTTCGCGATGTGTGCAGTTTTATCTATTATGGCTGCAAGAGCAGCTCTTTTCAGGTGCAGGCCAAAGGCATTTTCTGTAGGTGGCAGCAGCTTCAACAGGGTTGATCGGTTATTTAGGAACTTGTACACTCTCAGCTTTGCCAGGTCAAAGTCCTCCGAATGGTCAGCTTTTGATGCATATACAGCTATCGTGAGGTCTCTAGCCTGATTCTTGACATCCTCTGAGAGGGAATAAGAGGAATTTTCACCAAACTCCTGAAGTGCAGGGAGATCTAGACCCATGCTGGTCTTGAACCATGCCTTCTTTCCAGTGAAAAAGGGATAGCTGGTGGTATCTCTGCCACTCAGGCTGTGAATAAAGGGCAGGGCACGACACTGTGCGAGTCCAAGGGCTGAGACCATGTGATGGATAGGAAGATATGCATCCTGCTCTGTTCTCACCCACAGCTCTGGAAGGTCTAGGAGGTGGGTGGCAGCATGATATAGATGCCTATATCATGCTGCCCCCATGGGAAGGCAGTCCCCTGTCCATCTACAGAACCAGCCTGGCCTATATCAATGGACAAGGCAATATCATGTAGCTGTATCAAAGGCTGCCAGAAAAACTGTTCATGTGCGAAGAAGGGAATTGCATGCTACTTGGGGTGTCGTATGGTATGGTATAATTTTATTTCGGTTTTCAAAATACAATGTTTAAAAAGAAACATTTAAAACAATAACAATTTAAAATAAATACGCAACAATGTTGCCGAAAAGGAGTTAGGCTGAAGCCGCAGCTTATGGTGCCTACCCTTTATGTCTCTTCATCTTACATCAGAAACTAAATATTTGATACTTCCAAAAACAAACAATACAAGGACAAAACTAAATATATATATAAAAAAAAATATATATATATATATACATATATATAATATGTATAAAAAGAAAAGATGTTATGCATATCCAACTTGAACAAGTATTTTATAAATTCAACGTTTTATATGTATTTACTATATTATCTTTAAAAGTTTTCTTGAACTGGTACAATGAACTGCACATTTTTAGGTCGTTTTCACAACTATTCCATATTTCCTGTGCCCTGACTGATGTACATTGCTTCTTGATATTGGTTCTTGGTGTCGTCATTTTAAAGTTAAGTTTACCCCTCAGCTCATATTTGGTCTCTTTAATTTGGAACAGTCTCTGAATGCTGCATGGAAGTGAATTAGTTTGTGATTTATAGGCTATCAAAACTGTTTTCTGGTTTACTAGGTCATAGAATTTTAAAATATTATGTTTAATAAAGAGTTTATTTGTCGATTCATAATAATCAGATCTATTTATTATTCTTATAGCTCTCTTCTGCAATATATAGATAGGATTGGTATTTGTTTTATACGTGTTACCCCATATCTCCACACAATAAGTAATGTAAGGAACTATGAGAGAACAATAAACCAAATACAGTGATTTTTGGCAAAGGATATATTTTGTTTTATATAGAATTGCTATAATTTTAGACATTTTTAATTTTACACTATTTATATGAGATTTCCAGCATAATTTATCATCTATCATTACTCCCAGGAACTTATATTCTCGTACTCTTTCTATCTCCATACCACTTATTTTAATTATTGCTTGTTGGTTTATTTTTCTTGTGCCAAATATCATGAACTTAGTTTTAGTTACATTCAGTGATAGCTTGTTTATGTCAAACCATGTTTTTAAAGTTTTCAATTCTTCTTCCATCGCATTCAGCAGCTGCTCCAAACTCTTCCCAGAGCAGTAGAGGCTTGTGTCATCAGCAAACAGGACATATTTTAATATGGGTGACACTCTACAGTTATCGTTTATATATAATATGAATAATTTAGGGCCCAGAACAGAACCTTGTGGGACGCCATATGTGACTCTTTCCAATTCGGATTTTACATTATTTAATTGAACATATTGGTCTCTATTTGAAAGGTAGCTTTTTATCCATGTGTTTGCTATTCCTCTGACACCATATCTCTCTAATTTATTTAGTAATAAGTTATGATCAATGGTGTCAAAAGCTTTCTTCAAGTCAATGAACACCCCCACCGTGTACTCCCCATTTTCAATTGCAGTTGTAATTTCCTCTACTAATTCCATTACAGCCGTCGAAGTGGACCTATTGCTTCTAAAACCATATTGGTTATTACTCAATAGATTGTGTTTTTCTATGAAAAGGTCTAGTCTCCTGACAAACAGTTTTTCAATTATTTTTGAAAATTGTGACAGTAGAGAGATTGGTCTGTAATTATTAAAAAGATGTTTATCTCCATTTTTGAAGATGGGAATTACTTTTGCCGTTTTCATTTTGTGCGGAAAGATACCAGTGTTAAACGATTGATTACATATATAGGTGAATGGTTTTACTATGTTACCTATGATATTTTTTACTAATGACATATTTATTTCAGTCCAATCGGATGATTTTTTATCCTTAAGCTGGTGTACTAGTTCAAGTATTTCTGTTTCATTAACTTCACTAATATATATGGAATTATAGTTACGTTCAATTAGATTATCTGTACCCTTTGTATGTGTTGGCTCCACGATCTCTTTTGCCAGATTGTATCCCACATTTGAAAAGTATTTGTTAAATTTATCTGCCATTTCCTTTGGATTATTTATTGTTTCATTATCGTTTATAAAGAAATTTGGAAAGTCTGTTTTCCCCTTACCCTTTCTGATTGCACTATTTATTACCCTCCATGTCCCCTGAGTATCACTCTTATGTTTATCAAATAGTTTATAAAAATGCTCCTTCTTTTGCGATCTTATAATATTTACCAATTTATTTTTATAACACTTGTATCTATTTTCGGTTTCTTTAGTTCTATGTTTTAAAAAATTCTTGTATAATAGATTTTTCTTTTTGCATGCATTTTCGATCCCCTTTGTGATCCATGGCTTATTTTGTTTCTTGTGTTTTGCGATCTGTTTTTTTAAGGGGCAGTTTTTATCGTAAAGCTGAAGTACTGTTGCCAGGAAGGCATCGTAAGCTTTATTAGGATCTTTATTACTATACACCTCCTGCCAGTCCTGATTTCCAAGGTCCACGTTGAGGGCTGCAATGTTTTCTACTGTTGTTAGTCGCGATAAATTATACATAAGTTTAGGTTCTTTTTTGGTCTTGAAGAAATTATGAAAAATAGCAAACACAGGAAGATGGTCACTTATGTCCTTTATCAACAGTCCAGCTGTTATTTCACTGTCAATTTCATTTGTGAATATATTGTCTATTAATGTAGCAGTGTCTCTTGTAATTCTGCTTGGCTTTAAAATCAAGGGAAATAGGCTGCTACTGTACATTTGATTTATGAAATCTGTTGTTTTTATATTGCCGTTTGGATTGAAAAGGTCAATGTTAAAATCCCCACAGACTACATGCACCTTACTATTATTTAAATTTCCAAACATATCAGCCAGTTTATTATTAAATGTGTCTAGAGAAGTACCTGGAGTTCTATAAACACAACTGACCATAATGTTTTTAGATTTTTCAACACTTATTTCAATAGTTAGATATTCTATAAAATTGTCTATTACATTTGACATGCTTTTTACCATTCTACATCTCAGATCAGTGTCCACATATATAGCAACTCCTCCTCCACCTTTAGTACTGTCCCTATTTGTTGTAAACAGTTCATAGCCTTCCAGTTCGACATCAAAACCTTTTTTAATTTCAAGCCATGTTTCTGATATTGCTATAATATTAAATTTCTTGAATTTAGTTAGATAATTTTTAATTTTTGAGAAGTTTTTATATAGGCATCTACTGTTGAAAGTGATAATGCACCCTCCATTATGGGATTTGACCTGCTCATAAATTGTTCATCTGTGTAATACTCACAGTTTTTACTTATATTATTATAGAAATGGATATCCGGGTCCATATCTTTGTCAATCCCATACATTTTATGCTTATTTGGATCAAAGGTTTCAAAATTCATATTTTCATATTTACTATATAGGCTATACACATTTTCCTCCATACATGATGTATCTGTGCCTGCAAACTCCCATTCTTCTGTTCCTCCAAAGGGGAACATAAAATCGTCCTCAAAATCTGTCATTAGTACAACCAAAAATCCACAGACACTCTACACAGCCCATGCATTTATCCATTCCTCGCACTTGCGCAAAATGCACCCTCCTCACACACACATACAACCACAAACAGACCCACATTTGCAAACTGACACATACTAACCACACACACATGCACGCACACACGCACGCACACCCACAGGCAGGGCAAAAGTTAAACAATAAATAGTAAACAGAAAACAACACATGAGCAGAAAAAAACAAAAAACAAAAACAAGCAAGCGGCATCCCTTGCCAACCCCTAGTTGAAAGCCAGTCCATCAAAAGAATAAAAAAGCTTGCCGTCATCCTACAAGAGGCTTCATTAGTCAAATGCAAAAATACCATCCAGCACCATGGACAGCTCCATAAATGCCTGCAGTTTACTGCCACTATGAACAGTGCCAAAGTCTTAGAAATAAAAATAATCCATATTCTAGGGGGGCTTTTACAAGTCCAGGGACAAACCAGCAGTAGCAAGTCAAGCATTATCCATGCAAAGTTTTCAAAAAACATGCAAAAGAAAAAATAGTCCATGCAAAAAAGGAAAGTAGTCCGTGCCACAAGCTTTTTCTCTTCAGAGTGCAAAATCAAAAGAAAAAAAGAGATAAAAGGGCACAAGGATAATCCATATTCTACTAGGCCAAGGCCATTCATAAGACCAGTCCAGAAACACAAAAGTAGCCCATATAGGGCAGTCCTAGTCCATGCAAGGTTTACAAAAAACATGCAGAAGAAAAAATATTCCACAGGCAAAGGAATGTAATCCATGCTACATGCATCTTCTCTTCTGAGTGCAAAATCAGACGAAAAAATGAGCGAAAAAAAGCAAAAAAAAATCATAGTTTATTTTAGAGGTTCACCTTACTAGTATCCAAGTCATGGTGCAGCCTGGATCCTTACTTATACTGTTGTAAGTCCTGTAGTTCTCTTACCGTGACCACTTTGGATTCTTCTGGTGTTGCTCCTTTTAGGCGAATTACAACCTTGCAGTTCCTTACCCACGTATCCTTGATTTTGTTTTGCTTCTTCAGGTAGCGGGCCTCGCGTGCAATATCAGCGTTTCTCTTGGTTAGATGGTCGTTGATATACACCGCGGTCCCCTTCAGCTTCTTTGCTTGTCTTAGCAGATCGGTCTTGTGTTTCCTATTCACAAAACGTACGAGAATCGCAGGTTTTTCTCCTTCGTTGCCAAGGACTGGAGACAAGATGCAGCAGGATAGGTACACATGACAGTGATAGTGACTAGCAATTATTTGCATTATAATGCAGCCTGTTTTAATCATGTGTTCATTATAATTTCCCTGAAGCTGAAGTTGTTGGAAAGCATGTGCATGTCTATGTGTGAAAGACCCAAAAAGGCAGTTGCATTCATTTCATTGAGATAATCTCTCTCTTTTTTATTAATTTTTTAAATAAAAAAATAATTTCTAAGATACATTGTTTTGGTCTCTGATTTTATCTGAAGTCATTGCTACAACTACATACAGTAGAATCGGACAGGAAATATAATATCTCGTTTACAGCCATTTTGACAACATGCAAACTCAAGAATAATACAGGTATAAGTCCCTTCTGTGCCATAAATCTTAGCAAATGGATTCATATTGCTTGTATTTGCAAATGCAGTCAACAATCATGGTAGAAATTATGTTAAAGCTCTATTTTGGGAGTCCACCATCTTGCAAATATGCACAATAAAGGTCCAGACACACCCAATAATAAAATTAGCTATTCCATTGAGTCTCCCATGGTCAGACACCATGAAATAGACACCAAGTTTGCGTTTCTAGCTCATCTGGTTCAGAAGTTAGAGGCAAAACCTACATTATGGTCCTTACATTATGGCGGCCATATTGTGGCGGCCATATTGGATTTCATGGAAACTTGCAATACAAAAAATGTTCATATGTAAATGTATACCATTGATCAACCTGTGAAGTTTCGTGGAAATATCCCTCAGTTTAAAAATTTTCCTATTCACCCCCCATTAAAACTAATAGGGACTAATATTGAGGCAGCCATATTGGAACTTTGCCGTACAAATTGACCGGGTTGTCCATATAGGTTGTGATCCTACTGGGTCATAGATAATATTTCTGGTGGACAACCTGTGGGCCAGGGACCACATCTTGGGGTTTTGCCCCCAAATAATTGGCAAAACACTACAATTTTGATAATACCAGTAAGACGCCCTAAGGGCGAGAAGGGATCTCCATATATGGGCATAAAAAAAGGGATTGTATGATGTCAGACATCGTAGACAGCTCTATGATGTCAGACAAGGACGGAATTAATTTGCAACCTCATTGTGATGTCAGAACAGGTCAGCTATAGCCTTCTGCTGAGCTGGGATGAGGTGTCACGCACGCACAGGATCTGGAGGTTTTTATAGTAAATGCGACATATGGTCGCAATAACATTAATATATAAAAATAGTTACATGGGTTTTGAATTATGTTTTTATAGGTATTGATAAGATACGAATTATGATACATAATTCTATGTTTGTGTATGAAGCTCATATGACCATATAAGGTTATATATTATGAACTGAGCTTACAGTATAAGAGACCACATTTTGGTCGGATACTGTAGGTTCAGGCTAAACTGATTACAGGTCATAATAACTTTGGCTGCCCTGAATGTAATCATGTTTTGATATACTGTGATAATATGATATAAGTCACTAGTGGTGGAATATTATCAACACTACGTGGCACTTTCTTCCTACTACTTCCTTGTTATGATATGGGAACGAATCAATGAGTTCCACGCTTCTTACTGTCATAAACTGTATGTCTTTATATACATGTTTTCCTCCATCTTGGAGGAGAGAGAGATTTAGAAAGCTGCCACCCGGATGGCAGCTCACTGTTTTGTCTTCCTTGTCTGACTCCTCTCAAATACAGCAATCTATGGACTGTCCTTTGGCTCGTGTCTCTTAAATCGGGTCACCGGAAATCAACCACGACTGAGGCGGGGTGCAGACGAACCACCACCTGGACAGGCCAGGACAGTGCATGCCAATCCACCGCAGAGGCACGAGTGATCGTGCCTGGTCGGTGAGTTTCTGTTGCACTGTTGTAATGCCATGTAGTACAAACGCTACCTGAAGTTCTGAATTAAATTGTTTTGGAAACAGTAAACTGGCCAAAGGTTTCGTCCCCCGTAGGAAACACCTGAAACACCTGAAAGAAGACGCAATCTAAGACCCAGAAGAACCCACAGCTTCTGCATGTCCTCACCGCCGTCTCTCCACTGCCCCACCGTCGTCATCATCATCCGATCCTTGGACTTATGGACTTTTAATTCATCTTTTATTTGTTTTCATTCTTTATTCTTTATTTGTTTATTACATTTTAATTCTGTCTTCATTCATCTGTAAAAAACGATGAAATATTGTGTCACATTTCTTTAACTTTAAGGATTTATTACAGTTCCCTTTAAAAAAAATATTACAGTCCTTTTTGAAAATTTGAATTTCTAAATATTATTAAAGTCTTCATATTATTATTATTATTATTACCCTGATAAAATGTTTAATGTGGAGGTCATATGAACTTCATACAAAAATTAAAAGGATAGATTGATAAGATAAGAATTATGATACATAATTCTATGTTTGTGTATGAAGCTCATATGACCATATAAGGTTATATATTATGAACTGAGCTTACAGTATAAGAGACCACATTTTGGTCGGATACTGTAGGTTCAGGCTAAACTGATTACAGGTCATAATAACTTTGGCTGCCCTGAATGTAATCATGTTTTGATATACTGTGATACTATGATATAAGTCACTAGTGGTGGAATATTACCAACACTACGTGGCACTTTCTTCCTACTACTTCCTTGTTATGATATGGGAACGAATCAATGAGTTCCACGCTTCTTACTGTCATAAACTGTATGTCTTTATATACATGTTTTCCTCCATCTTGGAGGAGAGAGAGATTTAGAAAGCTACCCCTATGGTACGCTCACTGTCTGTCTTCCTTGTCTGCTCTCTTAAAATACAGCAATCTAAAAGATATAGTCCTTTGGTCTCTGTGTTTTATTTTAACTATGGATTTATAGATCCATATTTATCTTTAATAATTTATCTAATAGGTATAGCAAAAATAAGAACTTAATATCCTTACCATTCATTGGGTGGATTGATCATTAAAATAAACATGCTCTGAAAATGCATGTGGTGAAAAAGGGTTCACTTGGTGGTCAGATGGATGATCTGACCACCAAGTGAACCCTTTCAAGATTTTCAAGTGAACCCTGATCCATGTAGATTACATACACTGAAGCCTAATTAATACTCAGTGCAGTGCTTGTCAGCAAGTGACACCGCATGCAAATGGAGTGGTATGGATGGAGTATTAATAATATATTTGTATATGCCTATATTTATATATTTGTTTCACGCACTTCACACACCATCGCTTTGTTGTTTGTAGGAGAAAAGCTGTAATTCCTCAAGTTAGATTTTTTCATTATTTGTCTGTGTGTCTTTGTGTGGGGTTTATGCATGGCTGGGTCCCTGCATGCCCACTCTGTACAATGTGTTTGTGCATTTTCACAAGTTTCAAAAAGGAACCTTGTTGTACTGTTTGTCATGTTAAATGGGATTGAACTTATAAATTGCTTGTATTGTCAACAATACAAGTTCTGATGGCACATCAGAACAAAAACAACAACTCATGCAAATAACTGATCACAAGGCACATCTATGATTAATACTATTTCAGAGATGGACAAATATTAACATGTGAAACATACAGCTATATTTTACCTGAAGTGGTGGCAGTATTAGACATAGTGAAGACACTGGCCAGACAAAGTCTTGCTTTGATTGATTTGTTAGAGATGGACAAATATTAGCTTGTGCAAAGTTTTCCTGCATTTTGGACAGCAAATCCTCAGAAATACAGAAAAAGTGGTCTAAAAATGTGTGAATAAATGAAGGAAAAAACATTGTTGTGTACTTTGTAAAGACTTGTGTGCTTGCGTGCGTGCACATGTGCTGAGGTGTGCAGTGGTCAAGTGTGTGAGACATTATAAGTGAGTGGGTGAGAGAGAATCTGTTTGCATGTCTTTTAATATTCTGTGAAGGCTCCTACCAGCCAAAGCAACCTTACCATTCTTGTATCCAAATGTATACTGTGCTCTGTCGTATGAAATAGCCAATGTAATGTGTCTGTATTTAGATGTGTGTGTATGGAGCAGCAAGGCTGACCATAGGGGGGGAAGGGCCTATGAATGGATGGCAGACAAGGCAACGGTGGTGGATTTCAGGAAGGGGGGGTAGTTTTTGGGTAGAGAGTGTAGAAGGAGGAGGAGTTAGGTGTGTGTGTGTGTGTGTGTGTGTGTGTGTGTGTGTGTGTGTGTGTGTGTGTGTGTGTGTGTGTGTGTGTGTGTGTGTGTGTGTGTGTGTGTGTGTGTGTGTGTGTGTGTGTGTGTTGTGTTTTGTGGGGACACAAACACTTTAGTTCTGCTCTGGTTAGCAAGCATGGCATTACTGTTCTCATCTAAATTCTCCCAAGGCACCAAAAATATCTACTAGATGGAGGAGAGGAGCAAAGAAGAGTGGATGGATGGATGGATGGATGGATGGATGGATGGATGGATGGATGGAACAGACAGATGGAAGGGAGACGAGGTAGAGATGAGGTATCAGGCTAAAAGATATGGCAGAAAGTAAAAGAGAAAGAAGAACTAGAAAAGGGTGGGGTGCTTACCTCCGCCAAGCCGGGTGGCCTAACCATGGTTGTAGGTCAGGGGTTGCAGCTGTCAGGACTTGCGGAAACTGCTGGAGGAAACATCCCTTCTACGACATTAAACCTTTCGGGTTTAATGTCCAAATGTCTGGGAATTCTGCATAACCAGGTGGGGCACATGCAGTGGCCAACTGGCATTGTTCCCAACTTGCATCATCATTCCTGAATAGGCCGGTGCCCAATGGGCAAAATGAATCAAACAAGACTGTGTCTAATAATGATTGACAGGACTTCCCTGTGTTATCTGTTGCTATGTGAACGACATCATGACGTCAATGACATGATGTCAGTCTATCTCCCATATGGAGTTAGGGACATACATTCATCCAGACAGACAGACAGACAGACAGACAGACAGACAGACAGACAGACAGACAGACAGACAGACAGACAGACAGACTCTTGTTTTAGACAGTGGTGGAAAAAGTATTCACATTTTTTACGTAAGTAAAAGTATCAATACCGCACAATATAGAAATACAAGTATAGAATACTAGTTAGAAGTAGAAGTACAAGTACAGAATTCAAAATTTACTTCAGTAAAAGTACAAATGTATTGGTATCAAAATGTAATTAAAGTCCAAAAGTACTCATTATTCAGAATGTCCTGTTCCACAAGTTTTCAAATGTATAAAAATCTTTTGAAAAGAGAAAAAATGTAAGTGGTTAACGTATGTATGTAATAATATCGTAATCGGCAAGTAAGTAAAGTTTTCAAATAAATGTAGTGGAGTAAAAGTGTAATATTTGGATCCGAGATGTAGTGGAGTAGAAGTAAAAGTATTGGAAATTGAAAATACTCAGGTAAAGTACAAATACCTACAAATTGTACTTAACAGTACTTAAGTAAATGTACTTTCCACCTATGGTTTTAGATGCTGGCCCCTTCTGTGCCACATTCATCCATCACTGAGCATTTCCTCACTTATTCACACACTAGACTACTGGACCTGGTAGAGGTAATGTAATAAACCAACCAGGGCAGATGCACTCCTTTCCAGATGTGCGACAAACAACATCTAAATCAAATAAGCTCAAAGGCCAGAGTGTGTTCTCATTAAAACAGCAAGATAATGAGACTAGATATTATTAGCGTACATGTATAGAAATATATAGGTCACAGAATAACCCCAGGTCATTCCATGCACTGCATTAGACTGACTATATTGTCGTAGGCCACTGTTCACACAAAGACTATTAGGGCTGTTTAATGGGTGCTGGGTTCCAGGCCTGTTAATATTTACTCTTTATTGTATTCTGGAAATATTGACCGCTTGAACCCATATTCTGTTGGGAAAACCCAAAATAGCAGGGTTAAGCTCACAACTCATCATAACGCATATGTTTGTTGTTTTTCCTTAATTTAGCTGACAAATGGCCCACTAACTTACAAAATGAACATTTGAACACTCTCAGAGTTACAGACCTGTTTATGGTCATTCAGGGCTAGATCTTTGTGTTTCTGGTAATATTATTGTCCACTCATTTTGTATGTCCGTGGCAAAAATATAGACCACAAGGCAAGCCAGCATGGCGATGACCCTTGATTAATACTCGACGTTTCATCCCTGAGAGAAAGACTTTGAAACATTTTCCACGTTATATTTTCAGCAGCATCTACCTTCACAGCCTTGTTTCTGGGGCTTCTCACTGTTGTCTGTTTAGCAGCAGGACTGTTCAGGCTGGCATACTGTAACAGAAAGGGTTACATAACATAAGGCCCCCAGTCCATGTATTGTTGAAATGTTGTCTTTATTTGAAACTAAAGTGGTTAAGGCCTGTCCTGTCAGCATGTGACTGCATGTAGCTGGAACAGGGACAACCCACATGAGGATGCCAGAATTTGGTAGAATAAGGTGTGTGTGTGTGCGTGTGTGCGTGTGTGTGTGTGTGTGTGCGTGCGTGCGTGCGTGCGTGCGTGTGTGCGTGCGTGCGTTTCAGAGCCAAACTGAACCTGAACTCAAATGGTCAAAGCCAAGGACACAATTCAGCTTGAGATGGATGGGTTACTTTGGACAAGGAAATGTCTGAAGAACTGCAGAGTGAATGGGAAGAGTGTGTGTGTGTGTGTGTGTGTGTGTGTGTGTGTGTGTGTGTGTGTGTGTGTGTGTGGGTCAAGAGAGATAGAGAAAGAGAGAGAGAGAGAGAGAGAGAGAGAGGAGAGACACACTGAAAGAGATATTTATGATGATGGTGGTACCAAGTTTATGTCAGACAATCTATTTTGGGGGGTCTTTGGTCTTTCTTTAGACCAATTATTATGTAACATTCTCATAAGCTTCAGTTATTTCTATGATCTTTCATTTACCACATTTGCTATTCATTCTACAAAACATTTTGAATACGTAAATGAGACATTGCTTAGACCTATACTTTTCACCAACACACACACACACACACACACACACACACACACACACACACACCTCTTCTTCTCTCTCTCTCTCTCTCTCTCTCTCTCTCTCTCTCTCAGATCGGCCCCCTCAATTCCTTTATGGTGTTTTTGTGTGTGGTATAATGCACGCGACCCCCACCACGACCATTACCCGAGCTCACCCATTCATCACTGCATCCGTTCATCACGATGCCCCCCCCCCCCAGTCCCTCCTCTGCTCTATTGTTTATTTCCGTCTCTAATCACCATTAACGAAAACAATGTTGTTTTGATGGCATTCGGCCTTCTCTTTTCTCTCCAACTCTTTAGTTACTTACAAAGGCAATAAATCCAGTGCGAAACAGAAGAGAATTCCAGTCAGACATCCATAAACTTTTCCAAATGTGTACGCTACGCATTATTATAGTAGGCAGGCCTAAGTTAAGTTGTCAATTCGGTCCCATCATCACATTCGTAAACTAAACATGCTCGAGGCACGCGCCTGAACACGCGCGCACAAAAGTGTCTGTGATTTACATCTTCTCCAAACTAATATGGGGGTGTCTTCTAAAAGTAATGGGGGCGCGCCATAGCCAGGACAAAGTGAGCACTACTCGTAGGCTACTGAGATCCAGCAGTCTCTCCGCTGAATAGCAAATTATTGAAAAGAAGAATAAAAAGCCTTGGTGGGAAGCTTGGGGGAGGAGGGTAGTAGAGTAGTAGGGAGGAGGAGGCAACAATCCCCCCTGTTCCTTCCCAGATGATGAGGAGAACGGTGCTGTGATCGCATCAGAGCCCGCGGACCGCTTCCCCCAACAGCCCTTCATCACTTTATACAAGCAGCAGTCAGACAGACGGACGGACCACCGCCGCGGCGTCCCTCCACCCTGACTGAGCGCCCCGATCACTACTCTCTGGTCCTGACGTCCTCTGGTCCCCGGACCCCCCCCGAACGCCATTCTGTTCTGTGGCGATCCGATGATGATGGACACCGCAACAATCTCAGCTGTGTTTAATTGGTGAAGTAGTAGTGAACGGGAGAAGACCACTCAACACCAAGGCGGCTATGGAGAAGCGCATGGAGGCAGCAGGAGTCTAGACTCGGGATAAAACAAAAACGGTTGCTCGCGAACTGGAGAAAATAAAATCAGACCATTCGGATTATTTCCCCCCGCAATTTGAACTGTTATCAGTAGAATAGGATTTAGTTTTCTTTGTCATTTGGATTTTTACTAGGGTGTTGTTGAGGCGCAAAGATGCAGGGAACGGAGGGGAGGTTGTGCACGGGATGCTGGAGGTTAATGCTGCTGTCATGCATCATGTCTCTGTACTCGGTTCCTCTGTCTGTCTATGGTAAGAAATTATCCTTTACTTTGCACTTCAACCAGACACATTATAAGCAATGTATTATTAACCAGTTTGTTAGCACATGTCCTCTATAACTGGATTAGGCTCTATCTAGTCTACATGCATGGCGAGCCATTGTACCTAAAATACTCCCACAGACAGCACAGCACAACCAAAAAGAAATAGGTCAGTGAGTGAGTCTTCACTTGTAGGTTAAGGAGTGCAGTGGTCCATGGATGGCACAGCCTTGAGTCGTCTCCTACCGCTGCATGTGCCATCCATGGACCACTGGGCACTGGACTGTCAACATTTTCCTATATTGAAACAAACTGAAATGTTGTCATTTAGTCTACTGGCTTATATCCACTGAAAGGCATTTATAGCCTACATGTATTTATTTCAGATAGGACAAATTGAACAGGGCAGTTGGATTTTTGGAAAGTGTGCCAGTAGCATCATTTCATTTTGACAGTCAGCAGTGACCCAGTGGTTGCTCTCAGTAGAACTAGGTAATGCAGTCAACTATATGTCCCCGGAGGCTCCTTGCTGCCATGATGGAGCCCCCTCAGCCCCCAGCCACACAAAGGCGAGGATTACTGCCGGGGGTCCCTGCTGAATTATGCATGAGGCAATCTGAACGGACATTCTGATACACACACACACACACACAGCCCCTGCATCGGCTTGGGGGGGGAAATGAGTAAACATAAAAAGATACAGAGAGGGCTCTCTCTGCCTCTCTCTCTCATCTCTCATCCTCCTTCTCCCCTTTGTCTGTGGAAATCACTGCACATAACACGCTACATTACTGTCAAATTAATAGGCTATTGCGAGTATGGGCCGTGATGTATTGGTCCAATCAATGTGGTGTGTGGGCATAACCCAGGCCAAACCCTTTTATGTCATTGGATGAAATTGGTCGCCATTCCTCTTTCTTGTCTTTTTCTAACTGGTCACAGCTGCTTGGATGCTGGATGGATGCATGATGTCGATGCAGAGGTTGTCAGATCTAAATCCCTTACTTTCTGAGAGCCAGGAATGCACTGTTGTGTTTTATCCCGATCAACATTACTATAAGCCAGTCAAGAATGCCTGCCTGTCAAGAATGGTGCGCTGTATAGCCGTTTCCAATCCGTTTAAAGGAGATCTGTATGGTGAACTGCCACTCAGCCCAGCCTACAAGACATTCAGGTTTTAACCCAGCAGCACAGCAAAAAAAAGAAAAAAGATACAGGTTACCGGCTGTAGTGCAAAAAATTGGCATTCTGTCAAGCAGCAGCATCACTATCAACCTTGAGCTTCCCCCCTCCCCCTACCCACACACACACACACACACACACACACACACACACACACACACACACACACACACACACACACACACACACACACACACATTATCCTCGCTTCACCAGTGGGGTGTGGAAGCGGCAGCTTGCTCCACATCTGTGTGAATACGGTTCAAAATATAGACAAGATTCAGATCCCTTTACTGACAATATCATAATCTACCAGGGTGTTCGCTGTATGACTTAGTACCAATGGCCTACATCATGATGTGCCCCAGTTTCTCCCTTCCTCCATGCATGGCTGATGGTTATGCTGAAGGTGGTGGATCAGTGATGACCAGGAGTAATTGCAGCCAAGGCTCATTTATATCTATCACTGGGTTTATGGCCCTCAAAGTATTGCCTGGATACGTCTCCTCTCCTCTCCTGCGATCTCCTCTCCTCCTTTTCTACCCTTTCCCTGGTCTCTACTTCATCCCCATCCTTTCTCTGCACCCTCTTCCCAATTCCCATTATATCATTCTCTTCCTGTCTGTATTCTACTCCACCCCAACTCACTAACTCTCTCCACCTTGCTCTCCCTGGCCCACTGACACATATCTGTTGTTAGCTGAAAGATTATCTTTGATGTGATACGATTTCATCTTCAAGCCAAATCTCTCAAACCTGCCGTTTAAGGGGTTTTAAGGGGAAAATCCACACAGATTGAGAATGTCTAAACTTCAATTTGCCTCTAGCCGTGATTGATATAGAAGTAGCCTACACTTTTGGTCAGTGTCTTAATATCTGGCTTCTTGTGTTCTCTAGAACTAGCCCTTACCCGTTCAAAGATATGAGCTCCAAAATGATGTGCAGTGTGTGGGTTATGGGGGTGCACACAGTATATGAGGGATGGAAAGTAACTTTAACTGGTGCTTGCATGATGTAGGAGCATCAATGTAAGAAACCCGTTTCGTTTAATGGCTACAGAGATACTGTCCCCCCCCCAGCCCGCCAGCCCACCCGCCCACCCGCCTACACACACACCCGCCTGCCTGCACACACACACACACACACACACACACACACACACACACAGAGCTGGTTAAACATTTTGCCTAATGCTAGATGCAGAATAGATGTGCCTCATGCTAGATGCAGAATAGATAGTAGATACACCATAAAAATGCTAATATACAGCATACGATTTGTGAAAGTGACAAACGGGCTTCACAGTTATGTCAGGTGTGTTCATATGCTAATGGTGATGCGATTTCAGATCAATTGCTCCAGCCACCGAGGAGAAACGCTGTTTCAGACAGACAGACAGACAGACACTCACTCACTCACTCACTCACTCACTCAGACATTCGCAAAATTATAGTATAGATAGTGCTGTAATGCAGTCATTCCCTAAGGCCAAGGCACATTGGTGTGCCGTATGACAAATCCGTGTGTGCCATGGGACTTTGTGACAACTGTACATTATTTTTGCAACAAAAGGTATTTTTAGCAGTGCTCCTGGAAGGAGCTAAGCTCCAAAATCTGGCATTGTCCCGTCCGTATGTACCCCCCAGGGTCACATTGGCCAAGCTTCGCGGGACACACTGGGTGTGATTTTCTACTATATCAGTACTTTTTGCGCACTCATTTCTCAGTACAGAAGCATACCCTAAAATATAGATTTTAATCACTTTTAACCTGGTGTCCCTATATTAGAAATGTCATTAGTCTATAAGTGAAAATTTTACATTTCCATTTTATTTATCTTTTGTTATTTTAGAAATCACACATTTTGGGGTGCCCAGTGGCCTACTGGTCTAAGCACATACCATATAGGCATTGATGCCTGGCGGCGTCGCTGGTTCGATTCCTGATCCGGATGACCTTTGCCGCATGTCTCTCCCCATCTCTCCCCCCGTTTCCTGTCAGTCTATTGTACTATCCAATAAAGGCATAAAAGCCCAAAAACAAATTTTTAAAAAATAAATAAATAAATAAAATCACACATTTTCAAAAATAGCGAAAATATCAGATCTACAAGCTCACAATGCTTTGCAATTGTCATGTGCTGTGAAAGGGTATCTATGAATCCAGGTGTGCATTCAGATTTTGAGATGTCTTCTTGTGTGTCTTGGACTTGCGTGTTTCCCAAACTATTTCCAATGGGTGTAGTCCAGTATTTCCATAGTCATTACTCATGCAAGGTGCATTTCAAGCAGTCATTGTAATGAAATCATTACTGGTAGTTAAAAATACAGGATATTGCATTCTCTGTTTATTGTTAAAGATGCAATCCAGCTGCTGGATTGTCCTATGCCTAGGATTCAAATGTGGTTCTCCTCCACAAGAGACCAAATTTCGACCACTCATAGGAATCCTTGCTTGGTCACGGGAGATATTGCATGAGCTTCAGGCAGTTCTAGTTGCAAACCAATAAATGTCCTACTCAACCACAGGGTCTACATTTCTCAATGAGTATCAGATCTTTAGCTTTGAGGTTATATCCCACCTCCACTTTTTGGCTTAATCTTTTTTGTTTATTCTTGGCGAGTGACACTGTCACTATCTATGTATAATGCAGTATAAATAAATGACAGTTTGCAAAGATATCGGCCCTCATACAGAGTGAAGGGACAGCGCAGACAGGGACAGTGCGGACACGTGTGGCACATGCTTCCAAAAAGGAGAAGACAGGAAAACCTTTCCTGCAGTGCTGTGTGACACTTCCACCTGGATGTGCCACTTACTTACCTTACGTAAAACATCGACTGATTGCTGTCAGCCGGCCCTCATTAGCATAGGAGGCAGTGGGCTTGACCCCACCAGCTGCTGGTTACTGTGAGAGATATAAAAAGAGCTTTACTCTCTACGGGTTCTCTGTCGTTGTGAGGACACAATAAAAAAAGCACAATTGTGCTCGTGCGTGTGTGTTTGCATGTTGTTGTTGAGCAAAATTTTTTAGTGGTAAAATACATCATTTTGGTCATGAGTCAAGAGTATCCACCCAGGGGTAATAACACATACACAATGTTGTAGTCTGTCGTCACTGTCAGGCAGAAACTTTGTATCTCCAGGTTTCAAATTTGTATGTTTTATATTCGTAATTTAAAGGCCTACATCATACATGAGTCGCACAAAAGTAGTGAAAATAGCAGATCTACAAGCACACATGAATCGTTTTTACTGTAATAAAAAAGGAAGGTTTTGTACATACAAGGTTTCCACCCGACAACGATGCTATGCTTGTTCACATCAAGTTGTGCCAGTGTGTGCATACATGTATGTGTGTTGTTCTGGAGGTGAATGCATGTATCACAACAGGTAATAACAGTGTGCATGTGTGTTCCTGCAGGTGAGGCTTGTCCTTGTGCTTTTATTTTGGTCATGGGTGTCATTGTGGCCATTCTTCCCAGTGGACAGCCACATGTTTTACTGTCGGTAGAAGGTCATCCAACAAAGTTTCGTGACCAGGATGACAATAACAGAAGGCAGTTTGTCCTTCATCTAGAGTGGAGCGGTCAAACTCATAAGTGCTATAAAAAAAGAGAGAAAAGAAAAAAGGTTATTCAGCCATGCTGAGTTGGCGTTCTTGTCAACTTTGTGCCCTTGAACATTAATTTACATGCTGAACGTGTGTGTATGTGTCCTCTTGTCTATGAGAAAATGAGAGGGAAAGCAAGATAGAGCTCTCAATTTCTTTGTCTGTGTAGGCACCTGTCTTGGTATGTCTCTGTGTAAGTATGTGTGTGTGTGTGTGTGTGTGGGGGGGGGGGGTTTGTCCTTGTTGGAGAGTGTGCATGTCCAGGGGCGTCACAAGGGGTAGGAGAGTGGGACTGAGTTACTGGGGCCCAAGGTGGAGGGGCCCTAATAACTTTAACTATTGAAAAATAGCAGATATACAAGCTCACAGTGCGGCACCGAGTGCCACGCTGCAAGCTTGTAGATCTGCTAAGTTGTGAAAATGTGTGAAAATCTTGTAGTATATGTATTTTTTAAGCGGACATTTCTAACTCAAATTTTGCTTCTGGGGGTCCCTGGAACTAAATATTTTGAGATCAGGGTCCGTGGCCAAATACATATCATCTTGGGGGTCCTTGACATAGGTTTCTTGCACACATTTTCACGATTTTTCAAAAATAGCAGATATACAAGCTCGCAGCGCAGCACTCGGTGCCGCGCTGTGAGCTTGTATATCTGCTATTTTTCAATAGTTAACATTCATGGGGGGCCTGCAGTGAATCCTTGTACCCAGGGCCCAGAATTTGGTGTGACGCCCCTGTGCATGTCTCCATCTCTCTGAGTCATTGAGTTCATATTCATATTGTGTGTGCTCATCTCCTGGTCTCCCATCACAAAGAGATGCATCCACGCTGCCTCTGTGTGACCAGTGTCATATTAAAATTCTCTCCACCGTTGCTTGTCATGGAAATGCATCATGTGCTCAAAACACCCAAAGAATGAAGGATGCAAGGTTTGACTTGCCCATTGTAATGCCCTCGTTGACTGTTGCCTTTGAAAAGATCACACACAAGCACATGCACACACACTTGCGCGCACGCACGCACGCACGCATGTGTCCATACAGACCACCATGTACAGATAGATCACTGGCACATTTTTACTTTTGATTGCCAATTAGGCTCAATTGGACTAGCTAAACACCCTGGTCCTGTGAGAGATAAGCAGGTGTGTGTGTGTGTGTGTGTGTGTGTGTGTGTGTGTGTGTGTGTGTGTGTGTGTGTGTGTGTGTGTGCGTGTGTGCGTGTGTGTGTGTGTGTGAACACGCCCACCCATGCACACAAGTCTGAACGTTGGTGAGCACACAAACAAACACACACACACACACACACACACACACACACACACACACACACACACACACACACACACACACACACACACACACACACACACAGACACACACAGTGCCGTGCAGTGTGTGTGTACAGATCCAGATTTGTGAGGCACCAACTCCAGCTCGCCTCACAGTGAGGCCAAGACGGTTCCCATAGCAACACGTCCATCCTCCATCCCACCACCTGTGGAGTGCAGAAATGAAAGGATTTATGTGATGGAGGGGCGAGCAAGGCAGAGAGAGAGGGAGACATAGACAGAGAGAGAGAGAGAGATGGAGAGACTTTGCTAAAAAATCAATGCAGAGGTATTCAATTAGAGGCGAATGCAGACCTACGCATTTCCACCGCGCATCGATATTAATGAGCACTATTGAGTAAAAATAAAACATCTTCATGTCTTATTTATGAGAGAGAAAGACCAAGTACGGGAGAATGAAACACATTCTGTGTGAATGTAAGAGAGAATAACATAGGATGTTGCATGGTTGTGTGTGTGTGTGTGTGTGTGTGCGATGTCATGCGACGCATTAGCCTATGTGTTTGTAGATCTGCCATTTTTAGCATACAACACTGCTGTGCAAATCAGGCTTGACTGAGAGGTGTTTGACTGCTGGGCACACTTAATATGGGTCAGTGGAGTGCTGGCACAGATGAGCACCAATATGCCCCTGCTCTCTGTTTGTGTGTGTGTGTGTGTGTATGTGTGTCTGTGTGTGTGTGTGTGTGTGTGTGTGTGTGTGTGTGTGTGTGTGTGTGTGTGTGTGTGTGTGTGTGTGTGTGTGTCTGTGTGTGTGTGTGTGTGCGCGCGCGCGCGTCCGTCCGTGCGTGCGTGCGTGTGTGCAGTGGTGTAAATTAACTAAGTACATTTACTTATCCCTGCTCTGGTATCTGAAATGATGACATCACTGTGATGTCACTTGTTTATGGCTATATATGGAGATCCCTCCTTTGAGTATCAGACATCACTGCGATGTCACCTGTGATGTCACAGTGATGTGTGTCAGGCGTCACACATACATACGGACAAGCTGTTCTCATGGTAAACTTGCTCCCTACGGTCGCAATAATATTATAAAACATACATTAACCACTTTAGCCCTATTTTATATCTTGCCTATTTGAAAATATTTTGTACTTTTACTTTTGGTACTTTAAGTACATTTTCATGCCAACACTTTCATACTTTTCCTCAAGTGCATTTAGAATTTTACTTGTAGTTCTATATTGTATTGATACTTTTACTTACTTAAGTAAAAAAAATGGAGTATTTTTTCCACTGCTGCGCGTGTTTTATTGCTTACTCTGCTAAAGATACCAAAATGTCTCATCCTAAATGGCCCTAAACCTCAACCCATCCTCTCTTCCTCCCAGTCTGGGTCAGCAGACTTGTGCTGTGGGCCCTAACTGTCACAACCAATCACCCTCCTCTTTACTTTCTGTCTCGACCAATCAGAGTCCCTGAGGCTCATGCCTCACTCCCAAACTGATCACAGCTGAACAAAAGGCCACGCTTGGGGATTGATGGCTGCCAACGCTATAGCTAACCGCACACACGCACGCACGCACTCGCACGTGCGCACACACACGCACACACACACACGGAGCGCGAGGATTGTCGTTATGCAATACAGTTTTATTGTGGTGGCTGAGAGGTGGAGGTTAAACAAAGGACTCTTTATTCCCCTGAGGGGATGAGACCCCTTTTGTCTCGTGTGGGCCTCAACCCTGTCTGGGCAAGAGACAATCCATTTCTGGACCCAGACTGTCCATTCACATCTAAACTGGGACTTGACCCATCACAGGGTGACCCCAGGACAGCCAATTGATGCCAGCTGATGACTCTAATGATGATGACCAGTTTTAAACGATCTATGGTTCATGGTCTAAAATGCCTTGCAAGTACACTGGAATGTATGTGAAATCTGACTCCCACGCCATAAGATAGCAATGCGGTAACAATCTGCCTGACCACACCTCATTTTAAGACCAACTCGACCATGGCCATGGGCGCACAGATGGGTGTGCGTGTGCACTGTGCGTGCTGGGCATGATGAAAGTGACAATTACATTGGTTGTAAACAGCAATGGCTCTTGCAATGCGCTCTGTGCCATTTTGCGCCGGGTGTAAAATAGGTTCCTTAGTAGGAATAACCGTTATGTCAGTCTAGTCTGCACACTATTGATTTCCATTCACATGGTCTGGCAGTTCTTATAGGGAGGTGCGCAGCACCAGAAAAGGATTCACATGGATTTGAGCAAAACACTGGCTGATCGGAAAGTGACTCAGGTGAGACCATCAACAATAAGAATTGTGGCTAAATACCTAAAATGCAAATCGGGTATAATTTGAAACCTACTCTGGTCTCATTTATGCGATATGCTCTACTGGAGCGGCCTAGACAAGCAGCCTGTCAAAATGCTCGTCCTCATTAATCCAATTAGGCTAACGAGGCATGCTGGTGAAAAGGAGAAAATTGAATTGAAACACACTTCAGAGACACACTGTGGACTAACACCCCAGAGTCGTGTAGCAAGCGCCTCTTCAGGAGAAAATGTGAATGTTGTAGGTGTCTGTACGGTTGTACTCAGGTACAAGGATTCACTGCGGGCCCCCCATGAATGTTCTTCATAGGGGGAGGGGGTTTAACCCATTTAGACTGGGAACGCATTATTACGTATTATTTTGTGCTATAACTATTGAAAAATAGCAGATATACAAGCTCGCAGCGCGGCACTCGGTGCTGCACTGCAAGCTTGTAGATCTGCTATTTTTGAAAAATCTCGAAAATTTCTGCAAGTCTTTGAATATTTCAAATCCTTCTAAGGTTTTTTGAAAAACCTATGTTTCTATGTCAGTGGTACTCAAACGTTTTCATGTGAAGGACCCCCAAAATGATATGTATTTAGCACACAGACCCCAATCTCAAAATATTTAGTTCCAGGGACCCCACAGAAGCAAAATTTGAGTTACAAATGTTCGCATATACATATTCAAAGATTTGCAGATGCAAAAAATAGCAGATATACAAGCACGGCAACGAGAGCTATTATTTTTTGTTGCTATCAATTAAATCTCTCTGAAGGTCCGCGATGCCATGGTCTCCATAGACTTCCATGTAATTCATAGTGCACGGATCATGCACTCCCATGCCTAGATCATGCACCACGTGTGTGCACGCTGTTCACAGCTTTCAAACAAAAAAATCCGCTTGGAAAGCCGTTCAGGCATTCATGAGATATCAGCCATTATGTTTTTACATTATGTAAAAAAACATGGCTGCCATGTTTGAAAGATGGGGCTGTTATGGGGGTTAAACATGCAATTTCGCGATCGCGATCATGCCTAATACATTTTTTGAGGTCCAAAAACATTTTCCCGTCCCCCCCTTGTGACGCCACTGCATGTCACCCCCCGTTTGATTGAAGTCTCTGGCTTTCCCCGCTGGTTGTTTTCCAGGCATGAGAGGCTCTGCCAGGGGCGTCACAAGGGGGGGGGATTGAGTTACTAGGGCCCAAGGTGGAGGCCTTAGCTATTGAAAAATAGCAGATATACAAGCTCACATGCAGAGCGGCACCGAGGAGGGAGTGGGACTGAGTTACTAGGGCCCAAGGTGGAGGCCTTAGCTATTGAAAAATAGCAGATATACAAGCTCACATGCAGAGCGGCACCGAGGGGGGAGTGGGACTGAGTTACTAGGGCTCAAGGTGGAGGCCTTAGCTATTGAAAAATAGCAGATATACAAACTCACATGCAGCGCGGCACCGAGTGCCGCGCTGCGAGCTTGTAGATCTGCTATTTTTGAAAAGTCGTGAAAACTTTGAATATATGTATATTTTAAGCGAACATTTGTAACTCAAACTTTGCTTCTGGGGGGTCCCTGGAACAAAATATTTTGAGTTGGGAAACAGTTTTTTCAAAAAACCTTAGAAGGATTTTGCACAAATTTTCACGATTTTTCAAAAATAGCAGATCTACAAGCTCGTATATCTTGAGCTTGTATATCTGCTATTTTTCAATAGTTAAAGCACAAAATAATGCATAATAATGTGTTCCCAGTCTAAATGGGTTAAACCCCTTCCCCCTATGAAGAACATTCATGGGGGGCCCGCAGTGAATCCTTGTACCCAGGGCCCAGAATTTGGTGCGACACCCCTGGGCTCTGCACATGTAGACAGTGTCAGACTGGCTGGAAGCTGAGCGTGTGACTAAAGTGTCTCATTAAAGGCAAAGCTGTCGCCTGAGTGGTCTGCCCGAGGGACACTCTCAAACACAGCCTTCAGCCGGAGAATTCATCACCACTGTTTTGCACTCAAAATATATGGTGGCTAATGTGTACGACACGTCGTGTGTGGTTGTGTGTTCTATTATGGTGTTGAATAAGCAAGTTGTGTCAAGACACTTTACATAATCCTGAGCACGCATTTTTTGCAAGGGTGACAGGGGAAAAAAGTCCTCCTTAACTTGGAGAAACTTCAGACAGAATCAGGCTTTAGGGTGGGCGGACATCTGCGAGGGAGAGAGGAAAGAGACAGAGAGATATATGTAACAAGCAACATCAACAGTAGTATAACAATAATAACGACAGCAATAACATTAATAGCAAGTATAATATAATAGTAATAGCAGTGTGTGTGTGTGTGTGTGTGTGTGTGTGTGTGTGTGTGTGTGTGTGTGTGTGTGTGTGTGTGTGTGTGTGTGTGTGTTCCCTGAGAGGGAAAGAGAAAGAGAGCTGGACAGAATATGGACGATGACATCGACTTGGATAATCTATGGGTAATTTGTTTCCTTGTCTTAAGAAGTGTACATTTAATACCGCTGTATGAAATTGTAATAAAACATTGTGTGTGTGTGTGTGTGTGTGTGTGTGTGTGTGTGTGTGTGTGTGTGTGCGTGTGTGCGTGAGCGTGAGCGTGTGTGTACCGTACGTATGTGAGTGATAAGCGTAGTTTTTTGGTGTAGCGGTTGCTCAGTTGATGTGTTGTACAGCAGTGGACTTTGGGACTGTTAGAGGGATTAACCCTCACACGACCCTGGCTTCAAAAGACCCAGAAAGCTTCAACTATATCAGAAATTAATCCTCCAATAATATACTGAAGGCTTATACGGTATAGAATATAGTGTGACAGCAGTCACCATTGGCAATAGTGCACACTATACATAATGTATACATAGGCATACGTTTATTTTTTAGCTGTATTTATCTGACAATGGTTTCTTGACTTTTCCTGGCATGGACTTTATTTCAGCACCACTCCACTTCACATTCATATATAGATCAGTGATTCTCAACCTCCAGACATTAGGCCACAGATCCGCATTTTATGTTTAAATCTCTGGACTCCAATATACACAGTAAAATCCTCAGCTAATTTAACTCTGGCACTGTACAAATGGAATCAAATGGACCCATAAACGTCCATTTGGTTTCAATTGTAATCTCTCTTATTTACAGAACTGTAAGTGTCCATGTAGTTAACAATCTAACAATCAATAATTTACCTGATGGGGGCCTGGGGGTAAGGTGGCACAGTCGGTAGCGCTGTCGCCTCACAGCTAGAAGGTCTTGGGTTTGATTCCCGCCAGGCGATTCTGTAGATGCTGGGTATGTGATCTCTCCTCCGTGTCATGCACCCTAGGTGGGGTTGGCTGAAGGGCCTTTCTGTGTGGAGTTTGCATGTTCTCCCCATGTCCTCTAGGATAGGTACCCTCACATAAAACATAATCCTGGTTTATACAGCCTCCTCCTGGTCAGTCGAGGCGCATGATGGAGGGGAAAGGAACTGGTTGGAATAACGTGTTCCTTCCGCGCGCTACGTCCCAACAGGGAAACTCCCCCCTGTCAGAAAAGAAGTGGCTTGGACTCCTCGTGCATTGAAGGAAGCATGAGCGCAGTTTGTTGCTCTGCAGAGAAGCGCCCAGGATTACACTTAGCAATTGGCACTGGGTGAAAAAAATTGTGAGATAAGAAAATTGTGGGGGAAAAAAAAGAGTATAAAATGAAACCAAATGGACCCGTACAGGTCCATTTAGTTTCAAGATCTATAAGGGTCCATTTGGTCACCAACTCTCCATCATTTAGCGAGGGACCACCTGGAACGCCCTCAAGGACTTGATTAGATAGTGTGTCCATTTTTCACAGTCAGTTTGCACTCTTCAGACATTCTCCACAGACCACGGCACAAGGACTTTTCTATGGGCACAAAGGGGACACAGACAGACAGTCAGTTAAAGAAGTACTCTGACAACAGGTGTAATAGACCATCAAGTCTGACGTCACTGCTGCTAGAGGGCGCTATCCCCCAGGTTCCCGTTGTTATTTTTTGTATTGAAATCCCCATATAGGGAATCTTAGATGGCCACATATAAGAACTGTGTTCCAAAAATAAACACAACACCCTGGAGATTTTACTCTTATGGGTTATGAAGCATCGACTAAAGGTGGAAATGTACACATTTACCCAAAGAGTAACACAATAAACGCTAGAAACGAGTCAAACAAAACCCAATGACTACATTTCCCATGAACGTGGCTAGTTGGGAACAGTGATTTCAAACTTTTTCCGACGTTTTCCGGTCTGAATTAATTAAATTTTTTCCAGAAACAGGCTATATCAAATATGAATGAATATCATAAACGATGCAGAGACACCCTCCTGACAGAAACGCCCGTATGAATTGTTTCTTTTTGGAACACATGTCGTCTAAGATTCCCCCATGGTGTTTTCAACACAAAGAATAACAACAGGAACCGGGGGATAGTGGCATGGCATCAGGACTTTGGTGGTCTATGGGTATTGCATAACAGGGTTGGGCATGCATTCCCTACTTGCATCGTTCTCTACTTGTTAATTTAAAAGCTGCAATCCATATGATTTATGTCCTACCCTTGATTCGAACCTGGTGTCCCGCGCAAAGGTCGAGATGTCAACTGCTAATTTAAATTAATTTCTTCTGCTTCCCAAGGGGTAATACATCTTGTCAACTATTAGTGTTCATACCCACAGTAAACACAGGATGTAAATTTGAAGCCCACCACGGTTTTGGTCGTTATATTTCATGAGCAAACTCTACCACACAGATTGGTCAAAATAAAATAAAAATATATATAAGAATATATTGCTGGATTGCAGATTTAACTCATAGATTATTCTTTGTGACACAAATACGGGTCACCATTTATTATTCAGGTGTACGACACACAGCTTTCTCCATTGGAATTGCATTATGGAATGTACACGTTACATTTTATGTCTTCCTTTTAGTCATAACAAAATATTCAAGAACCAAATATTCTAAACTAAGGCTGGGCGATATTAGGAAAACATTCGATATTCGATAACATTGTTGAATACCTCAATATCGATATTACTCACGATATTAGTAGAAACAATTGCATTATATTGTTTTTATGCTTTAGGTCCACTGCCTGCCTAACCCAGATAATGAATAGCATATCCATGCATGCACACTGCATAGTACACATAGAAGGGTTAGGTAGGCTTTATTGAAATAACAACACCTGGTTACAGATGGACTGCTTTTTTGCATGTACTATGTGCATGCATAGTGTGTCTGTTAATTCATTTGACACATACACCAATACCTCATTTCAATCCTGTTCGTCGATATGAATACCTTGCATGTTGATACCTCGTTATCGATACATTTTCGATATATTGCCCAGGCTTATTCTAATACTTCCGCGATTCTGCCAATAATATTATAACATAACATTTGAGATACACATCCACATTTCTTCCGGGCCAAACAGGGGAATCACGGTAGCCTGACACTTCAGTCCGCACATCACCCCCCCCTGCTGGTGGGTGGTTTGTAGTGTGGACTGAAGCTGCACACATTTTAATCTATTTCGAAGGCGCCCGAAGAGCGGGCGCATTGAATGGGCCAATCAGGGTTGTATGCTTGGGGCACGTGTGTGGCTGCTCCGGTCCCAGCCCCCTCCAAACAGAGCTCTTGAGCTCACGTAAGACTCACTCGTGGACTCTGATTGGTGTCCTCTGCCCACGTGAGAGTCTAGTGGACTCTGATTGGTCCGTGAAAACTGTCATGGCGGAGTCAGACTTGACTCGTATTATTTTAATAAACTATGAAATAGTGCCGTTTCTTCACGTTTTAATACCATTTTGCACTAACGTAAACATGCAGACATATAATATGTTATGAGAAATAACGTATTTTTGCAATGTCACGCCACGTCGCGCGTGTGTGTGTGTGTATGTGTGTGTGTGTGTGTGTGTGTGACGTCAATAGGCTTTAGCCCCCCCCCCGCCGAAATGGATTGTCTGCCCGGAATGTCAGACTCTCTCCCCCCACGTAGTGTGGTGTTGAGATGTCGGACGCTAGCAGTCAGGCAAGAATCACGGGACATTTATCCGCTTGCCCCATTCGCTCATACTAGGACATGACGTATGTGTAGTCAGAAGAATACATCAGTAACTAATGTACATTAATATTCAGGATTTTACAGTGTAGAGGAATAAACAGCAATTAAAAGGAAAGTTTAAGGGCTGATGTCTTTATCAAGAACACATTTTAGTGTAGTACTACAGTACATGTACAGTATTTAGCAACATATTTGTTTTAGTAATTTTTGAATAATATTTGACTTTTTTCAGAAAACTTAGGTCAGACCTAAATGGTTAAGCCATCATAATATTTTCTGCCAGATGAAAATGAAGCCAAAACACAGCACTGGCTCTGCTTTTGAAAGTTTATTAGATTTTATTGGCTTCCTTATTGTTATTGTTGGCCACTCGACCCCAAACCCAGACACCATCATGACATGAAAGTCATAATGTTTTCATTGAGATCATAAAATATTGTAATTATGCAAAAAAAGGTGTGCTCATAGTCATATTAACTTGTATTGTGTGTATGTAAATAAGAACACTAATGGGGTTTGTCCCAGACTAACCCATGTGTAGCTTACAGGTACGTCACCATGGCAGCCAGTGACCTGGAACCCATAATATAGTCCATGCCCTACCCCTTATCCCTAAACGTAACTGCTATTTGAACTATTTAAAAATGTTTTTCAAAATAGTAAGAAAAAAAAGCAAATAAGTTAAGGTAAAGCGTGGACAAAAATAGGGCCCAAGGTGTCATCTTCAGATATTCATAATGTCTTGTTATTGATGAGATTCGATCTTGTCCGTCTCTCGTCAACATCATGACATCCCCCTTCAGTGTCTCCTAAATCCCCCTATGCCTATAGCATCCTAATCCTTAATCCCTGGTCCTTGTCATTCAGACAAGTACATTCCAATATGATTCCCTTCCCTAATCTACACAGGGTAGTGACCCCAAAGCTGCTTTCCAAAGCACTCTAGGAGCCCCCCATGGATGAAGTAATTGACCAGACAATACGTTTGTACATGGCCAGTCGCTTCTCCATTTCATTTGGTTTGTGTATTTTACCCTGTGTGGTAAAATACTTGTTGAGTCCATTGGGAGAATCCCTCAACACCCAACAACTGTGTCAAAGTCACTGGCCATGATATCATTCTATGGCAACAAAGAACTGTTTCCGAGTTCTTTGGAAGAGTATTGGGTATAAGTAATTGGTGGCGATGAAGTTTATTTTTATAGGACTATATAAATAATTATATCTTTTTTCTATGGCAGTTGTAAAATATGGCGTCTATCAGACATCTGGGAAGTTATTGAAAACATACAGTAGAACAAATACTCAAGAAATCATTATTTTTCTCTGGTACTGTATCAACCTGTTAACTGCTTGCATTCATGCAAAGTCTAATAAATTGAGGTTGACCAATTCATAATAAAAAATCAAACCTCGGTTCGAAGTGGAGCGGTGAATTTGAGCAGCTGTACCCTATGTGAGTGAGTGAGTGAGTGTAAACTGTGCCTGTGAGTGAGTGGTGAGTGTGCCTGGCCTGCACAAAACAGCGCCCCTCCTTTAACTAGTGTGTTGTGTGTGGCCACTCAAGGTATTGCCCAGGCTACGGACAGGGCCAGCCAGCCAGCCAGCCAGCCAGCCACATACCCACGGATATACCTGTTCATTGGGAGCGCTTTCACCGCTCCAAAAAAAACACAAAAAAACAGTAATTACATTGACTTGACATTGAGGTGTTTATTTTTCAGTTGTTAACTGGCTTCGCTTGTATAACAGCACAATAACTTGTGTGTGTTTGCAGGAAACATCGCTGCTACCAACGCCACCGAGCCGGACAGCGTTTCCAACGGCACCGCCCTTCTCGTCGAGGAGGAGGGACTGGCCAAGGTCAGTGATGTCATGGTGGTGGCGGTGACCGGCGGGGTGAGCGGTTCGGCCACCAGCAGCCCCGACGCGTTCGACGCGGTGACCCAGAGGGCAGGCCGCGTCCCCCGGCAGGACGAGGAGCAGAGCAGCGGCATGTTCGGGGAACCGGTGGCGGCGGAGGAAGGGGGCGTGGCCGCCCCGCCTCGGCTCAGCCCGGATTCAGCCGAGACTGAGCTGCTGCTGCCCGGCGTCCCCCAAACGGAGGACGGGACGGACGGAGAGGTGGAGGAGGAGGAGGAGGAGGAAGGCGGGCGCCCGCTGCCGCGCACCGACCCGCCGTGGCTCAACGCCAAGGACATGTTGGTGGTGGACCTGGACGGCCTGGCCACCACCCTGCCCCCACCCAACCCCTCCCACCCCGACATCCTGCACGTGGACTTCTTTGACCCCTCCTCCCGCGGGCGCGGCCTGGACCTGGCCCCGCCCTCCCCCTCGTCCCTGGCCCACGAGCTGCAGGGCGGGGACCCCACCTCGTGGGCCATGCCGGACAACTACGACTACCTCACGCCCTACGACGTGTCGCCCACCGCCGACGAGTACACGTACAGCACCACCACGGACACCTACGACGACGACCTGAGGCTGACGGCCGCGGCCGCCCCGCCTGGCCGCTCCCGGCCCCGGGTCCCGGACGCCGCGGCTCCTCCTCCCAGTGGCGGGGTTTCGGTCCTGGACGCCGGCCGCAGCCCCCCTGGCCCCGCCGGCCCCGCGGCCCCTCCTCCCCGTCCCACGGCGGTGGACGGGTCGGACGGGCTGGGCGGCTGCCGCGCGGGATACCAGATGCAGAACGGCAGCTGCCGCTCGCCCTGCGACGCGCTGCCCAGCTACTGCTTCAACGGGGGCCAGTGTTACCTGCTGGAGGGCATGGGCGTCTTCTGCAGGTAGGATATGTCGTGCGCACACACACTAACAATAGCAATATGAGCAGCATGGGCATCTTCTACAGCAGTGGTTCTCAAAATGTTCATGTCGAGGACCCCCAAACTTACACTTATTAGCCTGGGCTCTAGCATTGATTTTCAACCATTTTAATTTCAGGGACCCCCAGTTTGACAAGCTTTAGGCTTCGGACCCCCATTTAATGGCATTTCTATCTCTGAGACCCCAATTTATTTAGTAAAATCTATGTAAATGTAACTCTGAGAGTATATACAAGTGGACCATTAGGTTCCATTTGTACATTCTCTTTACATACCCATAAGGGTCCATTTGGTTCCTAACTATCATTTAGCTGGGGACCCCCTGGAACTCCTTCAAGGACCCTACTTTGAGAACCAATATTCTACAGCACTGTTTCCCAAATATTTGTGGGTCGCAGACACATTTTTTATGGGTCACGAGTAAATAAATATCCCTTTATATTGTTTTGGTTTCCTATACATTTTGTTTTTAATTATGATTAATTCAAAATAGTTAAAAATAATAAAAACAAAAAGCTCAGAACGCTGCGTGAAGCGACGCGCTGTGAGCTTGTAGATCTGCTATTGTACATCTGCTATTTTTCGTTTTGGTACCACTCCCGGGCCAATCTCTCTTTTGGGTCTTGACCTGAAATGTTTGGGTACCACTGGTCTACGGGTATGATATCAATGTATATTTCCAATGTTTCCAATGTATGAATGAATGGACCATTATAAAGAGCTCTGAGTTTGCAACTTGCTTAGAAAAGCGCTATAAAAATGCAATCCATCATTATATCACTTCGCTTCAGATTATGATTTTCTGAACTGTTCATCAAATGCCTCATGTTGTTTTACCACTGTGCTAGTGCTATCAATAACTTCCATAATTTTCTAATATGTTGCGTATATCATCATCATATCATTCCTACCTGTATTTATACCACAATGTAAACAGATGAGATGCAAGACTCTGTAAAATACTCAGTTTAATTTAACTCCAAAGACTATTCAGGTCAGATTTGGTTCCATTTATACAGTCTTCAGAGTAGAATGAATGCTAAGCTTTTTTTAATGTGTAAGTACTAACATGTGGGAAGCTCCATTCTGTATGTAATAGAAACCAGTACATGTTATTGGATTATTTACAAGGGAGTTTTATGAGGAAACTTCCCTTGTTTTGCCAGGTCATTTTCAGCAATTTGGCTTGCCTCTATGTAGGATTGAGTCATGCAAACTGCGTGTGTGTGTGTGTGTGTGTGTGTGTGTGTGTGTGTGTGTGTGTGTGTGTGTGTGTGTGTGTGTGTGTGTGTGTGTGTGTGTGTGTGTGTGTGTGTGTTTGTGTGAACACTTGTCCCACCCACCCACCCACCCACCTACACACACACACACACACACACAAACACACACACACACACACACACACACACACACACGTGCACTCACGCACGCACGCACGCACGCACGCACGCACGCACGCACGCACGCACGCACGCACACTAATGACCATACGTATATACATACAGAAATAGATCCTAGAACACTAACATGTACACAGGCACGCACGCACACACACACGCACGCACGCACACGCACACACACACACACACACACACACACACACACACACACAGACACACACACACACACACACACAGACACACACACACACACACACACACACACACACACACACACACATCCCTTGCGTCTCAGAAATGTATCCTAATGTCATTTTCATATTTCATACTGTATGAGATCATGTTAGTTTATTCCAGCTCTCTACACTTCTCTGTCCCATGCAAAGCCTCTCAGCTTGTGAGGATTTCAGCCTGCAACCATAAACTGAAGCCTTTGCTTAACATAGGTAGGTTGAGGTTCCAATAGGGTTACTATGCAAGTTGTTGTAGGTGGAGGTTGAAGGTCAATGGGTTAAGAGCTTAATTTATTATACAAATGAGGTTTAAGCTATGATGCAGACAGGATCAGAGTAGAGACCACTGTTGCCGATATACTTGAACACAAGGCCTGGGTTTTACGTAATATAGTGGCCGAAGATCGCGGATTCGCGGTGCATTTGTTCATTTGTGATACAAATCTCAACTTGTAGACAAGATGATGATGATAATGACGAGGAAAGCTGTAAACATTAGTTGAAAAACAGCATGTTAGTTTGAGGATTAATGGCGGCTTGGATGGCTGTTTGGCTTAGGTGGGGGAGGGGAGGAGATTTGTGGTAGCATGTTATGTCCGATAGCTGTCCAGTGTCCAGTGTTTGTGCAATTGGAGGGACAGAATTCCACAATTAACGATATGATGGCCGATATAGTGATTCTTTCCTTTTCTATGTGGATAGTGTGAATCGATTTATCCCCAAGCAAATAACTTTTATTGAAGAATATTTAACTTAATTATAAAACTAATAATGATGTTTTTGTTTTGTCTACCAAATAAAATAAAGAATGTATCAAAAATGCAAATATATTATAATCGTTAATAGTATATTAATGCTACAATCAACCAATTTTAGAATTGAACACAGTGAGCAAATACATCATTAAAATAAAATAAATAGCATCATACTACACGTTGAGTGTCCTTCTATAACTGACCATTTAAATATAGAACTAGAAGCAGTGCTCTTCCGAGCACAGGTCTCCACCAGGCCACACAAATTGGCCTGTTATAGCACCACCATGAGGCTGATTTAAAAAATGTGGGGCAGAGGTTCTGAATTAGCATCCAGGGAGTGTGTGTGCTCAGTTTGGCAGCGATCGGGCCAACGGCGCCGGAGATTAGCTGGTAACAACCAGGCCACACAAATCGGCCTGTTATAGCGCCACCATGAGGCTGATTTGAAAAATATGGGGCAGAGGTTCTAGATTGGCATCCAGGGAGTGTGTGTGCTCAGTTTGGCAGCGATCGGGCCAACGGTGACTGAGATTAGCTGTTCACAAACTGCGAGGACGCACGGACGCACGGACGGACGGACGGACGGACGGACGGAGGGGAAAACATACTCTCCCTCAGCCTTCGGCTGGTGGAGACAATAAATAAAATAAATATGATATACATATAATAATCTGTTGCAGCAGTATCTGTTTATTTTCCTCCTATAGATGTATAAAGATCCATACAGTTAATCTACAAATACACTGAACCCACCAATCAACAGGGAGAGATTTCCAATTAGTGAACATCTGCACAGACTGGCATACAAATGTAGGGACTGTACATGGGTTAGTTGGCAGCTTATTGACTGGAGCTGATGGAGATGAAGATGGAGAATGTGAGCTGGCATGAGCCTAGTGAACGGACAGTGTGTCACCATGCCAATGCTTTCATCTGCAGGGCTTGGAGGGCTCATTCACAGATTATGTACAAATACTGTGGTATGGCATGTCACCGCTAACAGACAGAAACCTTGTATGTCCAAAACCGTTACTACCGTATTCAGGAAAAGGGAACAATAACAGGTGTCTTCCAATGGATACAACGTAGTAATTATTTAGTCAAAAACATTCTTTTCGTGGGTTAAATATTTATTAAACCCAGAGAGACGGACTTTACCAACTTCACTTATAGATCAGTTTAGCTACTTTTGTGCAACACTGTCATGTGATAAAGTATAAAATAGGCAGGGCATTCATTTCTGACAATAAAAAATTAAATTAAAAGATGAGATATGGAGAAAATAGCAAAATCTGCAAGCTCAAACAGCCGGCACCAGCCCACAGGTTGGGAATCGCTGCACCAGATCATTCTCTAGTCCTCTTTACTGTATTTCCACCAGAGAGAGAGAGAGAGACAACAAAGGTCACCTCAGTCAATTCATGGCCCTAGAATGGCCTCTTGTCCTGTATCCTCTCATTGAGTCCTCCACATTCACATGCCATATGCCCATGTTGTGGAACAACTCGTGTTTGTTGTTTCCCTAAGAGCAAATTAGAGCGATCGTTCCAGAGCATAAGCCAATGAGTAATTGAATCTGGACAATATATTTAAGATCCCTCAGTATTATGTCATGTTTTGGACACCATTCAGCAGACTGTGGGACTGATGGGGGCGTAACTGGGGATGGAGATTGACGCTTAATTCTCTGGCAGAGATTTAGTTTTTTCTCACTTTCTGTCCAGTGTGTGTGTGTGTGTGTGTGTGTGTGTGTGTGTGTGTGTGTGTGTGTGTGTGTGTGTGTGTGTGTGTGTGTGTGTGTGTCAAGGATAAACCTCTGCCCCAAATGTTTCAGCCTTTTTTAGCGCCACCAGGAGGCAGATTTTCTTTTGATATTACTCCTACAGAGTTTGTCCAAACAGAAATAGCAGATCTTCAAACTCACATGTTCAAGGTTCAAGGTTACGTTATTTTGTCTCCATTGGGAGAAATTTGTCTTGGACACCCGGACCAGCAGCATACATAAAATACTAGTAAGACGCCTCAGGGCGACATGCGACCTCGCCAATTCTTGGCCATCTGGCCAGTGATGTATATCGGACCAGTTACCCATATATGGAGACCCCTGTGATGTCAGAACATGCCCATATATGGGCATTACCAAATATGGGCATTCCCAGATATGCCCTTAATATTAATGACATTGGGACAGGGATCTCCATATATGGGCATAAAAAGGATGTAATTAATTTGCAAGTGTGACTAATGATGACATCAGCGATCTCCATATATGGGCATAAAAGGGACATCAAGCCAGAGCATGATGTCAGAGCGACAAACCCATAGAACCAACATTCCTAGTGAAACAGAGAAACACCTTAGCACCACCTCAAAACCTACTACCCCATTGTCTGCCCTCCATTAAGGAGTGTAATTGTTATATCGCGACATGTTGTTAGCTCGTAGATCTGCTATATTCAGGGTGTGGCGCTGTTGTACAAAAGGCTTTTCTGAGAGGCGATTGACTGCTGGGCACACTTAATATGGGTCAGTGGAGTGCTGGCACAGATGAGGACCAATATGTTCCTTCTCTCTGTGTGTGTGTGTGTGTGTGTGTGTGTGTGTGTGTGTGTGTGTGTGTGTGTGTGTGTGTGTGTGTGTGTGTGTGTGTGTGTGTGTGTGTGTGTGTGTGTGTGTGTGTGTGTGTGTGTGTGTGTGTGTGCGTGCGTGCGTGCGTGCGTGCGTGCGTGCGTGCGTGCGTGCGTGCGTGCGTGCGTGCGTGCACGCACGCACGTGTGTGCTTGGTGTGACCGTGTCACATGTTTTGTGGTGCCAGACGATCGAAGATTGCCTACTGATGATACGTCTGGTGACATCAAAATGCGAAGTAGTTGCTATAAGAGCAGTTGCCCCCAAACCTTCACCCACTGCTTTGGAAACCAATCATATCATTGTCAACATATAAAGGACCACCCTAAAGACTATGGATCGGTTGTGCAATGCAGGTTTGTTTTACTGTATAATTGTTTCCATACAATTTTTGATGACGAAGGCTGGGAGATAAGGAGCTATATTTTTGTCCATGCCTTCACCCCATATCCCTAAACTTCTTTGCCTTTTTATATTTTGAAAAACATTTTAATATACTTCAAATAGCCGTAAAGGTTAAAAATAGTAAAAAATAAAGGCAAAGAAGTTTAGGGATAAGGGCATGGACGAAAAATAGGGCCCATAGTCCCATGTAGTTGAGCGAAGATTTTAGAGACTGACTTGAGAGTCTTGTCATGTGTCTAAACATTATATGTATGGGTTTGCATGTGCCCTTGTGTCTGCTTCTCTCTGTTTTGATGAGCAGTGAATGATTCATTTAATACTGTACTTCAGATCTATACAGTTGTGAAAGCTTCAGCACTGTACTGTATATGTATGACATATACAAGTTGCACTGATTGCTTTTTACTTTTGTAGCCAGTAATGCAATCCAGTTACATTATACATTGCACTTATATGTAATCAGATTACAGTAATTCCATTACATTATAATCTATTTCCATCTGTCCCTAAATCCTAGGTTTGTGACTTTGGGATGTCAAAACACGTGATCATGAAAACAAACAATGAGATGGTTATTATACAGACATACTAGCTCAAACTCAGTGACATGTTTTTATTTTTCTCTGTTGAAAAAGGATTAGTGTAGCAAATAACTGACAACTGGACTGATATGTGAAAAGGTGCTTCATATCTATTGTAGAATAAATGTTGATATTGCTCTAAAATTGATAATAACTATAGAAGTGTGCTCCCAAGATCATAGCCTTTTGGAATGGAACCTTTGGAATCGAATCTGACTGATACATCTTGATCACATGACTGCATACATAATATGTACTGATTTGTGTGAGGTTTGGACAGAATTTGTAAGAGTAGTAGCAAAGAAGTGTGTTTTGAAGAAAACGTGAAATGGCAGAGAATGTCTGGCACTTTGGCACTTTGGATGTGTTGTGGGCCAAAGTAGAGAACTGAAAGGTTTGCAACCCAGCCAGGAGTTCCTCAGTAAATCACAGCTTGATGACACCTCAGGGTTCTCCAGCTTCAAACATAGCCAGGACTGACAACTCTGGACAAACTTCTTCGTGGAAAGAATGATGCAGTCTAAACTCCAGGCTGCAAAGGATTCTGGGATGTGTCATTTGTTAGGGGATCACAGTCTTACACTGTACAATCCTGAGTGTTCATTTAACACTCTCAGAATTCAAACTCCCTGAAGCTGAGATGAGATGATATGATGATAATAATAATAATATTCAGTAATCAACTCGTCAAACTCAAGAGAACCTCAGGTACTATATGACAGCACCTCACATAAGTACATACTGCAACCCCAGAATGAGCATCCGGTATACTTGAACATATTCTTTGTGGAAAAACTACAACAAAAGGAAAGTCTATGAAGGGATTAAGCCTCAAATGTTTCCTAATGTACAGTAGTTCCACGGCACCAAGGAGGCTAAGACAAGACATAGGCTTGATTTGTTCCAATGCACTGTAATGATGTGATCACTTTGTGAGGCCTTTAGCGTCCGTCCGATCAGCCCTTTTCAGCACGGGGCACAAGTATAGAGTATAAAAGAGGGTGCCACTGGGCGTTTGTGGTTGTTTGACAGCAAGAGACAAACACAGATAAGAAGCTTTGCTATCCAGGAACATGGAACAGTAGATGAGGTCAAAATTTAGACACACACACACACACACACACACACACACACACACACACACACACACACACACACACACACACACACACACACACACACACACACACACACACACACACACACACACACACACACACACACACACACACACACACACACACACACACACACACACACACACACACACACACACACACACACACACACACACACACACACACACACACACACACACACACACACACACACACACACACACGATAGAGAAGGGAAGAAAAAGTGTGAGAGAAGTTGAGAGAGGGAGTGAGAGAATGAGTCAGAGCTCCACTTCGCCTGCCAGGATGGAAATGATCGGGGCAAGCCAGGTCGAATTTACTGGGCTGTGTGTGCGTGTGCATGCACGCTCGCGTTTGTGTGTGTGTGTGTGTGTGTGTGTGTCCTGCAGCTTGATATAATTAAGGGGAGGTATTTGTGTACCAGCAACAGTCTGTGTCCATGGCCATTTGAGATTTCATGGCCACATCATGGAAAGTACACACCCGCACGCACGCCTGTCCTCACGCACACATGCACGCGCACATACCCATACATGCCTGTCCGCACACATGCATGCATGTACTCACGCACGCATACACATGCATGCATTGCATACATAATGCATGGATGCATGCATGCATGCATGCACAGATGTACCGGTATGCATGTATGCACAGGATTATGGCTGAAATAGGGCTTGCTTTGATAAATCAATCAGAGTCAAATACAACATAGACATGGAACGAGCCCAAATGTCAAAGAGATTCATGCTTACTGAGAAGCTCAGGACAAAGGACATCGTCACTCCTTCCACAGATGAGTCAGGTTGTTTCGTTTTACAGATGTTTATTTAACAGCACCCAAACACCGTCAAAACTGTCAAACACAAATAAGTATAATCAGGACAAAATAAACACTAAACAACTCAAAACGTAGAAAGAAAATACATTGAATCACATAGAAATCAAGTTACCTCTCTGGCTGCATGTAACTTGTGCGAAAGGAATGAAGGTCCAAGAATCCCCAATACAACAACAAACACTAACAAACAAACTGAAAGAAAACAATACAATCCATCAATTAAACTCATAACAAATAAATATACAACTTAAATATGAACTTGAAAAGGTATACATGTTGGCATTCAAACAACGAACCTGTCAGCTGCACCATGCTGAGACCAAACAATTCATGCCTCCATTCACCAGGAGGGCATGACAAAGACTGAGGAGTGAGCTGCCATTGACTGACAGTTGCCATATATGGTCATGGACAGGAAGTGACATGGAAAACACAAATGCAACATCCTAATGCTCTTGGAAATGAAATACAAATATAAAATAAAGTAAATAAAAAAAATTACAATAAATGGCTGCAGTCACACTCCCACCAAATCAACCTTGATTTCTTGTAATACCTTGATACCTTATAAATGAAATTCATACATCAAATAATTCATACATAGAAAAGGTGACCTTGACATGATTTACTTCCAGCAATACAATTCCTTTGACATTTCTTATTCTTTTACCTTAAATTAAATTCACATAACATTTCAAACAAAACAAAATAGTTTTGGCCATGTCCTTCTGTGCAGTAAAACATTTTCTTTAATGTCTCTCAAAAGACTGCATCGCATCGTTTACATTGGACATGAGTCACATAAAGACTATTTGAGTCACATCATAAATACTTTAACCTTCCCAACTCTTCTGTCAGGGCTAGGATAAACTTCTTAACCCTTTGCAATCATTTTCCAGCGATTCCTTGGAGTTTCCTTCTTGTAAGAAAACAATGTCTTTGACTTAATTTTCCTTTGTCACTTTGCTTTATCCTTAAGTCCTTATGTATTGATTTCTTTGCATAACTTGACTTCCAACTTTACTTTGAATGAATCCTCTTTGCCATCTTAAACATGTACAGCTCCGCTTCCTTTCTTTGCTCAATACTTGTGGCTTAACGTTAAAGTGTAAGACCCTTGAAGACTTGTGGCTTCACCTTAACGTACAAGACCCTTGAACTTTTGAGCATGACACTTAGACAAATAGCACTTTTCCAATCAGAGAATTGTAAGCGGTCCAACAATGTCCTTCCTTCTTTGCCTGTACCTTATGTACCTTGGGCCTTGTGAAGTTCGGAGCTACAATGACCTCCCACCATGGTCTCTTTGGGTAGCCATCTTTCCATAAGTCTGGGCCAGTTAATCAATTTGAAGCTATGGCTCTTGACACATTATCGGTAGGATTCAAGACTGAACAAAGTGACACTGCTTCGGATCAATACTTTATACTTTTAACTTGTACTTTTAACAAAGGCATGGAATTATCAAGCATCATTATTTAGATCATTTTGACATCCAACAACAACTTTAGTCTATCCACCATTCTTAACAAGATTAATCGAGCCAATTCCTGAGCATACCACTGATCTTAAGAGAAACAAATGCTATCCCCAAAACAAATGAGCAATGGACGTCTCCATAGGTGTTAACTCTGTATGCTCTGAGGCAAGTACATTTCCAAACCAGTTACCGGTACACTGGTGTCTGTGAAGTTGTGAATCTCAATACTGATAGGACAGTGAAATCTTTACAGGAATATAGCAGAGATTGATCTTAAAATGGACAGAATCTTAAACTCTACAGGACTCCCACTCCCACCAAGGAGTTAGTGAGCTCTGGATACAATGATCGTTCAAGGATGTGGACACTTGGGGAGCAAGCAAAGACATGTTTGATTTCATAAACTTAGTCAAGAAAGATCTTGAGATCATTGCATCTTCTTCAACTCTTTCAAACTGAGACTTTAGCTTGATTACATCATCTGGCAAAATCATTGCCTGGATTCGATTCTTGCAAACATAGTGAATTTCACTCTTAAGCTTAACTTTTGGCTTTGATTCTGGTGTCACTCTTATTCCAGTGGCTTCTCTACAATGGTCACTACTTATGCTCCATCCCAGATTGCTTCTGTGCGCACGAGGCTTACTTCTTTCAAGCACAAGTGGGCAATCATAGCCAATCAAAAGAGTCTTTTCACATTCATGGTAGGGTACAATATGGGTTGAAAGTTGCTGCACTTTGACAGGTTCTGCAGAGGCATTAAAATTGTCTGACACATTTTCGAGAATGAACCCATCACTTTGAGTGTCAAGCATGTCATTGGCATGTACCAGTACTTCATGTTCTGGAGTTGATACACAACCAGGTACGACTGAGGACATTTCCTCCACTGTAGGAACATTTTCCATTTCAATCAAGGGGAGGAATGTAGTCTCCCAAACATTAGCCTTTAGAGGTTCTTCCAAGAAAGGGGTAGGCTTTGGTAGCACTTTAAACAGGGTTGAGGCGTCATCTTCAGCTACACTTACAACCTCTAGTGGTGGTGGTGAGCACTGCTGGTTCACATTGCTTTGTGCAGAGACATCTTGAGGTTGACCGGTTTCATCACACACCTGTAGGTTAGCTTGAACTGAAGTTAGCCCCTTTAGCTGCTCCTTCTCAGCCATGATCCTGGTCTGAGTGGTGGCTGTGAGCTCAGCAGTGTCATTAGGCTCCTGTGGTTTAATTTCATTTGTGCATGGCAAAGATACACTGCAAGTAGTAGTGGTGGTGTCAACGGAATTAACTTCAGTCCATTCTTCCTCTTCTGCTGTTTCTTGAATCAGGACTTGTGCCTTTTGAACAACATATGTTGTGACTTTATAGCATTTGTCAATCTTGTGACACAGTATCAGACACAGGTCACTTGATGGCATTTCAAATTTCTGATACTCGTCATAAATTCCCTTTAGTTCCTCAAAGTACCTTTGAACAGCTTTCATGTCCTCTCTCAAATATTCAAGTGGACCGTGGTTAATGACACCCTTCTTTGTTCTTCTAACTTGGATTTTCCAGTGTTCATAGACACATTCAAAAGTGTAGAATAATCCTTGTACTTTCTTGGTTTGCCAATCCTTATCCATTTCTGTTACAGCATTTTTAAACACTTTAGTGGTTTCTGTTGGTTGCAATGATTCCATAGCCATGACTGGTTCTAGTGTGTGCTTGTTCTTTGGTTTGTGCTGGTTCTGGTTCTTTTGTCTGGTGGCTTTTTAGATGTCTTGTTCCTTCAATTACTTGTGACATCTTTTAAGCCACACCTTTGACCATAACTTGACCATAACACTTGAACCCATAAAACCACAACTTAAATACCATATAAAACCATTTCCAACAGCCACATTAACTTCGATTCTGGCATTTAATTAAACCAAAAAACACCATATTCAAACACTTGCTCAAACCCTTTGTATCACCATGAATAAACGAAAATCCTTTGTTCACTCAATGACTCATTTGCATATGAACAATGCAATGTTCTCCTTCTTTAGAATGTCTCTTTAATGTCTCTTCATAGCACCTTTACTTTAGGTAGTACACAGTTCCCTTTGTGTAGTGGGTACTAACCTGTGTGCTTCTTGTCGACAACGAAAACAGCATGTCTTTTTGGTGGCTGACAAGCAATGTGAAGTTGTTTGTTTGGGGGGAGGGGGAGGGCATGAAGAAGTCCCTGCCTGGCTGCAGTGTCCACCGATGAGCAGTGCTAGCAACGGCCGCTTGGTGCCGGTTCGGCTGGGCTGCTCCGCTGCTGTCTGGTAGACCCTCTCAGCGTAGGTTGGCCTTGGACTGCCGTAGTATGCAGAGTTTTGACTGTCACTCCTTCCACAGATGAGTCAGGTTGTTTCGTTTTACAGATGTTTATTTAACAGCACCCAAACACCGTCAAAACTGTCAAACACAAATAAGTATAATCAGGACAAAATAAACACTAAACAACTCAAAACGTAGAAAGAAAATACATTGAATCACATAGAAATCAAGTTACCTCTCTGGCTGCATGTAACTTGTGCGAAAGGAATGAAGGTCCAAGAATCCCCAATACAACAACAAACACTAACAAACAAACTGAAAGAAAACAATACAATCCATCAATTAAACTCATAACAAATAAATATACAACTTAAATATGAACTTGAAAAGGTATACATGTTGGCATTCAAACAACGAACCTGTCAGCTGCACCATGCTGAGACCAAACAATTCATGCCTCCATTCACCAGGAGGGCATGACAAAGACTGAGGAGTGAGCTGCCATTGACTGACAGTTGCCATATATGGTCATGGACAGGAAGTGACATGGAAAACACAAATGCAACATCCTAATGCTCTTGGAAATGAAATACAAATATAAAATAAAGTAAATAAAAAAAATTACAATAAATGGCTGCAGTCACAGACATGTTCAGGAGGACACACACACACACACACCGCACACACACGCGCGCACGCACGCACGCACACACACACACACACACGATCACACTGGACCGTACCACTGACCATGTTAACATTGGTAATGTATCAGGAGGCAGGACTAATGCTGCTAGCTGACTGCCTCATCACGTCTCTGTGTCGTCATACCTGGGCCACATCTGTGTGTCACATGATTGGCTCAGGGTTTATGCCGTTGTTAATATATGAAATACACTCCAGGGAGTCTGGGTTGATGTTAATAGGTTTTGGTGGAGGTTGCATCTATAGATCCACTCTGAGCACTCCCAGGGTAGTACAGCTTAATTTGCTTGGGGTGCTGCCAGCCCTCCTGCAATCCTGTTAGCATTACAATCAATGTTATATGAAGTAGAAATAGATGTCAAGACACTCCTAATTGCCTAGAGATGTGCCAATATGTGTTACAGTATTTCAAGATAACATCGCATAAGATAAGATAAAATCAGATCAGATAAAATTAGATAAGATAGATAAATCGTTATTGATCCATAGATGGGTGTCATAGTAGTAACAGCAACAAGGTCATGCAAATAACCTAAGTCACCTCATATATTCCCTGGGGATAGAGTATATTTTCCCTTATATACTTATAGATTTGACACAGAAGAATACATACATTAAAGATATAGGCCTTTGACATTGTTAACAATGATTTGGTTGGTTGGATACTTACATTGTTTGTAAATTATTTCGTTGAATTCTGTCTGTCTGTCTGTCTGTCTGTCTGTCTGTCTGTCTGTCTGTCTGTCTGTCTGTGCATGCCTGCCTGCCTGCCAGGCAGCCTGTCTGTCTGTCTGTCTGTCTATCCTCTTCTTTCCAACACAAATCTCCCATCTCTCTCCCAATCTATCTATATTTCCCTAGCCTGTCTGCCAGCTGATGAACATCTGTCATGTGCTCTCAATAAACATAACAACAACAAAGCTGTGTAATCAGGCTTGTGTGTAACAGTGAGAGACCACCTACTGAAAGCAGCCAGTACACAGTTCAATGTACAAATGCATGATGGTTTTGTGCATGATGGTTTTGTTTAGCTAATGATACAA